>NW_015150488.1:1834701-1838646 GCF_000732505.1 Cyprinodon variegatus
ATTTTTTCAAATTTGTAAAAAAATATGTAAAAATTTTGCTAAAAATTATAAAAACCTGTTAATTGAAAAAATAATTAATTGATTAATCGATTTGCAAAACAATCGTTATTTGCAGCCCTAATTTAAACACATTTAGCATTTATTTATTGGCATGTGTGGAAATGTGAGACCATTACCATATTAGGTGGCTACATCCATGGATAAATCACTTTCCTTCCAAACCAAGGTGAAGTGAGTGGGTGAAAAATGCTATTTAGTGTGAGTTTTTGTTTGTTTTTTTCCCACTCAAAATATTTGTTTAAAATAGAATTTAAAAAGTCCCAATTTTTTGCTCATCTGCATTTACCTGAATTTCAATCTAAGGCTTTATACGGCAACAGAAAAATCTTAGAAACAAAAATTCTTTGTTTTTTGTTTTTTCATTAGTTTATTCTAGTCAGAAAATCCAATTACCATAACATGCACAGAACTATCGCTCCTGTTATGAAACCACTTATCAAACAACTCTCTCTAATTATAATTCAGCCTTATGTAACAGCTTTTATTTTAATGGTGAAGTGTGGAACTTGTTTTTCTGGCTAGGAAGAAGCAATGATGCTGCGGTTGCTCGGCTCCCGTGGTAGCAATAACCTTCCAACGCCGCTTGCAGCTTTAATCTATCTAGTTCCTTTTTCCTGCTTTTTAGATGCATTAATAGCCTTCTTGCTGGTGCATTATTCTATTGTTGCATTTAGACCTTTTTGTACAGTAATTTCTCCAGATGAACACAATAAAATCTGGTTGATAGCTGGACATTTTAGATAATTTCTCTTAGCTGTAAGTCCTGATCTATGACCTCAGGCTGCTGGTCTCCTTTGGCTGCCCCACACATACTTTGTTCAGCTGACCCTGTTTTATAGTTAGAACATTACTCGACCATTATTTGAGTTTGTTGACAACACTATTTTGGCTACTCATTGGGTTCCGTGCAGATCCGTAGAGTGTGGAAATGTTTGGATTATAATGTCTGCTCTTTTGTATATTTTGACATGATTTTCTGATTAATATCACAATGAATTAATGTTGTTTTTGTTTTGCAGAGTTTGGAATGAAGGAGGATCTGAGAAAGATGGAAGCAGGAGGAGTTACCAGCCAAGACCTTTATGTTAAACGTTCGTTTCACCGCTTTTTTCCTTTATGAAACCCTCTGGAACATTCCATTCATTTAACACCTTTTCATTCTATTCATGCAAAATAGCTTCTTAGATTAAATGGAACGGGAAAGCTATATTTTAATATAAAGCACGTTTGTGTTTTTTCTGTCCCACTAACCGTCCGATGAGTTACGTTTATAGAAAGCTAACCTTGTCCCTAATCTGTTCCTCATTTGTATGAAATCAGAAATATCAAACATATTCTCCGTTTTTTTTTTTTCTCTAATAAGGAGCTGTTTTTGCCAGTTATCATGCGAGCGCTGCCCTGGGCTGAACCCACCCTGGTTGTCTTGCTGTTCTATACATGCCTGTGTTTTGCTTGTACAGGTGTCATCCCACGGGTGAAGTCTGGGCGCTTTATGAAACTCCTGCCCGACTACGAGCACATGGACTATAAAGACGTGTACACGCACTGTATGTGGATTGCTGCAGCATGACGGGTTGTGTGTAACAGTATTAAAAAGACTGGCAGTTGAAGCACTGCTGTAGATTCTGTGACGATGGCTCACTTGGCTTTATGCTGCCTTCTAGCTACCAAAAGGGGAGCCAGGTCTTTGGTTTTCTACTTGTGCTGTTTTGCGACTCAGCTATCTTGAACACGGAGTGCAAACTAAAAGCTTCAGTACTCACATCATGAATTTTAGATTTAGCCTTCACTCTTAATGATTTACTTAAAACTTGTTTGTTCAACAAACGACTTCTATGAAAGCCTAAAATTTGCTTGGTTTATTGTGGCTTTTATCTAATCCACATATGGTTAAAACTCTACATACAGTCTTAAATATTTGCATATCCCTCAGCATGTTGCACATGGACTGCACACCTTTTATGAAAAGAAGCTTCTAGCATAATTCCAGATCCATATTTAACCTCTTTTTGCCAGATGTGAAGAAGCTAGCCCACACCTGCCTTTTAAAACGGTCTACAAGTTTTTAGATGAGGGCTTTTCAAACAAGTAATATTTCTGTGCTTTATCAAAAAATAAAAGTTTATCTTGTCACATTTATGTCAAAACGTCCGAGAGCAAAATAAACATACTTGCAAGTATATTAAACCACTTTGAAACATGAGTTCATCAACCATCACGGAAAATATCCCACATGCAGGAGGAACTTCAGCTTTCGGGGGAGAAAATCCCTTTGCAGGCGCACCCATCGCCCAACGCGCCCTGTACTCACGCTGATTTTCTCCTCACGCGAAGCAAAGCGCGTTTTGACAGATGGGGCAGGGACGTACCTCTTCTGTGAGCCTCCTCCTGATTGGCCTGTGCACCTTCGAGAGTGCAGCCATCTGCGAGTAGGGCGGTGTTCTGTCAGATCAGCATACACATAGTAATACGCATGCGAACGCATGCAGAAAGGGACATTTAAACAACTTCTGTCACATTTGCAGATCAGCCTGACAAGATCAGCGTACAATTACCTGTTGTATGACAATCTGACAGGTTAGCTGCTACGTCAGGGTGTGAAGTAGCGAACACAGAAAGCAAGGCTGTCTATGTTTAAAGCAGTTTAGCTTTAAACTCTGTTTACCTCCGACTAAAACGTTTTATTACGTCACGCATTAATAAACTAGCTTACTTGACTTTCAGTAAGTTTTTCTGGTTAGTTTGTGTGTTTACCTTCAACTATAACTTTTTGTGTATCATATCACGAATTAATAAAGTAGCCTAGTAGACTTTCTTCCACTCAGACATATGGAAATGTGAAGTCTTTTGCATGCATATCGATTATGGGTATGCTGGCCTGACACGGTATGCTGATGTTACAGAACAGCAGCAGACAGAAATTTGTGGACGAGTAGAATAGCGTCACACGCTTTTAAACAGAGCGTGCACTAGGAGGAATGGTTTCGTGCATGCTCTCGCACACGTTTATTAGACATTCCCTATTGGGAGCGGGTACAGGTTTGTGCATGTGCACTTTTTTTTTTTTTTTTTAAGTGCAGAGGGTGGGTGTTTTAAAAAATTTGCGAAAAACCTCCAGTATACCTTTAATGCTCTGGTGATTAACTAGTGCGGTGCTGATGGAACCGATAACAATGTGGTGTTTTTGTGCTCTTCTGTTGCAGTGCTTCACCCATATAGACACATTCTAGGTCTTTGGCAGCCTGACATCGGACCTTACGGTGGATTGCTCAACGTTGTGGTTAGTATTTCTCAGTAAGACGAGGAAACCGCAGTAGAGTTAATCGTCTGCCAAATGAAAAGATAAAACCATTTTGTGACAGTTTGTGTATTTATTAGTTGTTGTTTTTTAAAGTTAAGATAAATTCCTCGACCACTGTTTCACATAGGTGGATGGTTTATTCATAATTGGCTGGATGTATCTACCACCTCATGATCCCCGTGTGGAAGATCCGATGAGAAGGCGACCACTTTTTCGCATTCACCTGCTGGAAAGCAAAAAGGCCACTGTGGAGTGTATGTATGGACATAAAGGTCCCCACAAAGGAGACATCCAGGTAAAAACCTGAAAGAAACTCTAAAGATTAACTCTTATTAACCTTATATACAGGAAATTGTTTTGACTCTTGAAAATACTCTTAGTTTAAGGTGGGTTCCTGTAAACTATTATTTGTCTCTGTATTCTCTTATTTTAGACTGTAAAGAAAGATGAATTTTCAACTAAATGTAACCAGACCGATCATCATCGGATGCCAGGAGGCAGACAGGAGGTGAGTCTAACTGTTCCTACCAGATCTTAGATATTAAGACATTTGAACCTCTTTTTACTTCTTACCTTTTTAACAC
>NW_015150488.1:1839561-1842410 GCF_000732505.1 Cyprinodon variegatus
TATATTATATTATTGTATATATTAGGATTTTATATGAAATATAAAATACTTTTTCCATTTTTTTTCTTCCACTCCACATTGTGTTTATCGCATAAATAGAATAAATGTTTCTGGTTATAACCTGAGGAAATACAGAATTTAAAGTTTAATTATTCTCTAGCGAGATATTTCAGTGCTCTTGCCGTGTTTTCATGCAGGAATTTAGGACTTGGTTAGAGGAAGAATGGGGTCGCACACTGGAGGAAATCTTCCATGAACACATGCAGGAGCTGATCCTGATGAAGTTCATTTACACCAGTCAATATGAGTATGACTGCTTGTCTTTAATACATTTATTCTCTTCCTGTCGGGCTCCGGTAACATCTTGGATAACCAGAGGTTTCTGTGCTTTCTGTTTGCAGTAACTGCTTGACGTACAGGCGGATCTACCTGCCTCCATCAATGCCTTCAGATCTGCTAGAGCCAGGCTTATTTAAAGGCACATATGGAAGTCACGGCTTGGAGATCGTCATGCTTAGTTTCCATGGGACTTCTGCAAGAGCCACTAAACTTACTGTACGTTTCCCAGTCATTTCTTTCAGACTGATAGAAAAATTGGTTCATATTATTAAATGGAAAATGCTCCTCAAATTGTTCAAAAACGTTCTGAAATAGACCACTTTTGACTTTAGCTAAAGTTTTCTTCTACTGAGAATCTTTCTTTGAATTGTCTCTGCTTTGAGCTAACTCTATGGTTTGAAAATTATTTTTTCCTCATCCTTCTTTTAGGGAGACCCAAACGTTCCTGCAGGGCAACTCACACTGGACGTCGACCTGAGCCAGCCTGTGGACCTCCCGGAGTTAGACCAACAGAAAAACATTGATGTGCTGTCACGGATTATATCAGGAATACATGAGAAAGTACAAAGAGAGGTGGAACACCCGGCTAGCGACTCCTCTGCTAGTGCAGGACATCCAGCGGAGGAAGCAGGTGCTGCTGCTGCTGCTAAAGTAGTAGAAGATGACCATGGTGCCTGCGAAGATGCATCCCAGTCTGAGCCCAGCAGTAGTAGCCATCCTCCTGAAGCTCAGCCCTTTGTTTTGCCTTTAGGGGTCATGGCTCGCAATGAGGTGTACCCTCGCACCTGCAGGAAATGGTGAGGACTCAGATAATGGGTGGCATTTCACCTTAAACTCCAATATTACTTTCATACCTTTGTTTGTACTGGGTGGGGTTTCGTATTTTTGGAGAGTGGGAGAAAGTTTTTTTCTTTTGAAATTGAATTTTTACCTAGAATGTTAGTTTTTTGATTTACCCAAATATAGTTCAGCTGGGTAGTGTTGAGTGTGAAAAGTTTTAGAGACTAGAGCTGGACCGACTTTAAAAAAGTGATACCATATACGATATACTATTTATCGGCCAGAATATAAAAAAAACTGAACATGGCCATACACAAGATTTACAGTGCTCAATTAAAGTCGAAATCAAATTCTCATAATAACCAAAAATATGATTCAAGACAAAGAAACAGAACATAGCTTTTAAAACATCCAAACAGGAATATAATTAAATATATAAGTTGGAGCCTTTTAAAAATTAGTTTAATGAAAACATTAACTTCTGTCACCATGAAGTGTAGTTGGACACAATATGATAATCTTATCTTCCTTTTAAGGTTATATTTATTTCACCGAGTTAAAACGTACACAAGCTAAAACGCTCATATGGTCGCCAAAACTAGCGTCTGCTCTCCTTTATGCGCTCTGACAGCATGTCAACACCAGGACGTTTGTTGTCATGGGGCAAAAAATGTAGTTTAACAAAATCACAGCTTACCATGGAGTAAACTGCATACTTTCTTACTTCCTCCACCTCTATGCTCACTCTAGCAGCAGCTGTGAGCGTGTGTGAGGGAGGGACGGTGCAGTTGACAGGATCAGTGCCTGGACGAAATTAGCACTCAGGCTTTCCGCACTTTTACAGTTTTTTTGGAAGTTTGTTCCAGATAAGTGGAGCCTAGGAACTAAATGCTGCTTCTCCATGTTTAGTTCTAGTTCTAGGTATGCAGAGCAGGCTGGAGCAAGAAGACCCGAGTGGTCTGGAGGGTTGATACACTGATAGCAAGTCTGTGATGTGTTTAGGTGCTAAGCCATTCAGGGATTTATAAACTAACAGAAGTATTTTAAAGTCTATTCTCTGAGATACAGGGAGCCAGTGTAAGGACTTTAGAACTGGGGTGATGTGCTCTACTTTCTTAGTCTTAGTGAGGACACGGGCAGCAGCGTTCTGGATCAGCTGCAGCTGTCTGATCCACTTTTTAGGCAGACCTGTGAAAACACCGTTGCAGTAATCAATTCGACTAAAAAATGAACGCATGGATTAGTTATTCCAGATCATGCTGAGACATTAGTCCTTTAATCCTGGAAATGTTCTTCAGGTGATAGAAAGCCGACCTTGTAATTGTCTTTAAATGCTTTTGGAGGTTCAAGTCTAATTTCAGTAGCTGTGATCATCACGGTGAAGGCGGGCTGAAAGCCAACATCAAGTCTCTACAAACTTGCATTTATTGTGACAAAAAGCCAGCAATCACCACAGCTTTAAAAGCCTTTAAACCCACATAAACCTATGATTCTGTACCAACTACATTGGTATAAGTTTGCGGGATCCACTGGTATGCTTTCTAAGGTAATAATAATCACTGTCTAATCTAACTGATTAAAAAAAGTTAGCTTTAATTTAAGCAGTTCACTTATTTTTAGAAGAGAAACGTAGCAACTTCAGCATCCCTTTTGAAATCTCTCCTTCAGCTCCTTCTACTTGGAGAAGGCTTTTATTGTCTTAAGTTCTCTTTCACTTTCTTGCCAATGTT
>NW_015150488.1:1846955-1858279 GCF_000732505.1 Cyprinodon variegatus
AAATTACATAATTCTCCTAAATATAAATTTACAATTTATATTTTTGCATATTTTCAGACATTTCCAGAAGTAAATGAGATCAGTTTCACAACCAAGTATGGGTAAATTAGCGATCTCTGTAAATCAAAGCTGATTGATCAACCAGCCAATCAATTGATGCGCCCATAGCTATGAGCTCCATAATCCTAAGAATCAGGATTTAGCCTGAATATAACTTGATCAATGTTTTTAAATCTGATTTGCCACTTTATCATTTGGTTCTCTTTTGAAAACATCCCTGAATTCTTAATATTGATGAATTTTGTGTTTCAGCTTCTATGGAACAGGCCTGATTGCTGGTCACGGCTTCACGAGTCCAGAGCGCACACCAGGGCTCTTTGTGCTTTTCGATGAGGACCGTTTTGGTTTCATCTGGCTGGAGTTGAAGTCTTTCAGCCTGTATAGTCGGCTGACAGACCACCTGCCCCACGCCGACGCCCCGAACATGGAGCGGTTTGAGGCTATGCTGCGCAACATGCAGTCTTGGACATCTTGATGCATCAAGCTTTAAGCAAATTAACCCTTACACTTGATTTGCCTCTGATGAGGACGTCAACGTCCTGATATCTTGTGACCTTAACCCTCAATGTTGTTTGAGGTTGGGTTTTACTGCGCAATTCTACCTGCTTGTGTCACCCTGACCTAACATACCTATATTTCCTCTACACATGCACTCTGAAGGGCCTCCCATGTCACTGTTTATCGCCTCGACCTATTACGACCTTAACCTAAATAGCGCAGCATGAGAACGGGTTACATAAAGGTTTATTTATTCCCTACTGACAAAACAGTACCGGTACCGCTTATATGACCATTAAAGGATCAGACTGTATGTGCCTGTGATTCCAGATCCACGTCTGTACCAGATAGTGCTTGAAGCAGATAAAGGTGTTCAATGTATTCTGTTATATCATAGTATTATACCAGCCTCAGTGCCAAACATGTTCGAGTGAGTGCTGCGTTTAAGATCTAATCAACACTGCACTTGAAACCATGATCTAAAGGTGGTTGGTTTGTATAAAGCAGCATGCCTTGTTTTGTTTTAAATTGGTAAATTAAAAGAAAGACATCTCAGGTGCTTCTATTGGTTTCAAGTCCTAAGATATATTTGGTTTCATTTGGTATATTCAGCAAAGAAATACGTGATAATGGCAAAATTGGCAAATGTAAGAGTTCAGGCTTACATTTGATCAAGCTCAACATTGGAAGATTGATCTTAGGGGGGGGAAACCCATCATTTTCTGGTAATGCATCAAACCTGTCACCGCATCCAACATATTAGCCTATTATAAAAGCTGGAAAGATGTATTGTAATGCAGTAGGTAATCTATACAGTAGTTTAAAATGAAGTATCCAAATATACTTGTTTTGTTTTGTAAAGCCTCCATTCTTACAATGTGTTCTCCTGGCTGACAGCGTTTTTGCCTGGCTTTAGTAGCGGCAAAGCTTTTTCCTTTCGGATGATTTGAAGTGCTGATCATTGCCCAGACCCAACAACTCAAAGTGCAACTGGAAGTTTAAAGTAACTTTGTATATATTTCACTATGGCCATCTGTTGGTGATGCCCAGTAGCTTTCTTACTCCAAGTGCACTTTTCTGGGCAGGTTGGTAAAACATAGGCCCAATCCCAAACTGCCCTCTAAGCGCTAGCCCTGTTGCACTGTTCCCTCTGAGGGTCCTACACATTAAGGGCCGTCCCAAACAACGTAGTGGGTGGGGCGATTGGACTGTTCAGCTCTTAAATAGCGGTGAAACTTAAAGGAGTTCCTCCGGTTTTCTGCATCCTCTTCCCACTGATGAAAAATCACAAGTTGGGTATAAGAAAAAAACTTAATAATTCCAAAAATAGAAGGTCCTCTTTGAAATTGTTTTATTTGACCATATACATTTGTTTAAAGTGGCAAATGT
Source organism: Cyprinodon variegatus (assembly GCF_000732505.1). Lineage (NCBI taxonomy): Eukaryota > Metazoa > Chordata > Actinopteri > Cyprinodontiformes > Cyprinodontidae > Cyprinodon > Cyprinodon variegatus. The sequence continues at coordinate 1,848,903 of NW_015150488.1, forward strand.
GATTGTCACCCTGTGCCACAGAGCTACAGCCACACATTGGGGCGTCACTGTGTTGCCTTAGCAAGGACCGCCTTTTTCCATTGAGGGAAGAGGCTGTCATATTCCCGTTTATACCCACCCACCTTCAATCAAGGCACCTTCCACAGCTGCAAGTGTGACTTGATAGTTAAGTGTTAGTGGTTGCGGAGCAGTTTGGGATTCAGCCGTACAAACCAGTGCCAGCACCTTTTAAGTTATACAGCGATTTTGCAAACATCTGCAAACAAGTTTCCTGTTGAAGCCTCCTTAATGTCACAAACTTCATGTCATCTTTTTATTGAAATTCTGAACCCCTATAATATGATTTGCCTTTAAAGTGTGTTGCTTTTTATCAATACCCTATGCTTGATTTCATTTGAAGCTTTAGGTTTGACCTTTTGAACTGCTCACATCAAATATCAGGGAGCTTTTCAGCTTAAGCACTCGGTAATAAAAATTATTAAAATCTCTTCTTTTGTGGGAATCATGTTTCCATGTTAGCATTTGCCTCATTAGAAAAAGGCTATAGAGCAGTGATTATAGCAATGTTTTCCTTATTGTTCCATTCAAATATTTCAGATCAAACATTTTCATATCAATTATAATCAGATTACAAAATGTAGTTTTTTAATGTTGATTTCTATTAAAATAAGCTGCCTAATAACTCTTGCAAGAAAGTTTTTCTTGCTGTTAAATTTTAATATGGCCATGAATAACAGTTACCTGGAGAGTCGAGTTACAAATTTGTTAAACTGCTGATATGAAATATGCCATCATCTAAAGAACTTTTGAAATATAAAAAAAGTTAAGTTTTATGAGGAGTGGGTGGTCTCGATTCATTTAGCATGGGTGGTTCTAGATGGGTGCCAACAGGGCCCAGTGCCCCTGTAGAATTAATCTTGGCCCCACACCAAAGACGTACTGCAAAATAAAATATGTACTAGATCAGAAAGCTTTACAGAAAAGTCCTTTAAAGCAATTCCATTCTTTACTTTTAATCAGTTTAAAAAACAAAACACAAAAATCATGTACTTTAGCTGATGGTTCTTTGGGTCACTATCAAGCAATTGCAGTTTTTTTTTTTTTTTTTTTTAAACATACCAGGAGGTATTTTTCTAATGAAATCCTAAGACTCTTAATTTTACAATTTTCTCTTTATTTTATTCTGAAGCGCTTAACTGTAGAAAAACAGCAGAATAGATCTATAACAGCAAGCACTTTGATCAATGCATTTTTTTTTTACAGCAAAGACAAAAAAAATTGTTTTTTAGTAATGCATCCTTTGAAAACGTCATTACTAAAAATGTGGAGAATCTGGTAAAAACAGCTTTTTTATTCTCCATGAAGCCATACTACAGCTCGCTGTGCTCCATTTTCTCCTCAAGCTTCTGGATCTTCTCTGGCAGAGTTTTGGTCAGAAAGAGGAAATTATCCTTCTTGAGGAATTGAGCAGAAACCTGCTTCTTCAGGTCAAGAGACAGATACTTTTCATCTGCTCCATACTTAGGCCAGTTGACAAGACCCTCTCCATTTGGAGACCTACGAGCCAAAAAAACATTAAACAGGATAATAAAAAAGAAAAAAAAAGAAAAAAATCTGAATAATCAGCAACTCTTACCCTGTGCGAGCAAAGTTACCCCAATAGCTCATCATGATTTTGCTAAACTCTTCCTCCTCTTTGGGACATTGATCTAAATCAGTTAACAGCAAAGCTATTAGGTAAAAATACATAAACACACTGAATATCTAGGGTAAGTTAGTTCAGTTACCAGCTAATTTTACATGTGTAGTTGTGAAGCAGTATCCCAGCACCATGAAGATTTCATCTAAATGGTCACACTTAACAAAGCTGGGCCTTATTTTCTGCAGGCACGTGGGAGCGTGATGATACTCATACAAGTACACAGCAGCTCCTGCATCTAGTGAAGTGCATAAAAATAAAAGTAAAATGTTTGCTTAGAAAATTAAGTAAATACCCAATACTGAACCAGTAGGCATCATTTTTGCCTGGAATGAAATACCTCTGTGTGAATTTGCTATTTTAATGGCTGGGATGGTAAAAAAGTAATCCCCAATAAACTCAGTGAATCCATCTCTGTTTCGGGTGCGATCTTCACCAGATTCAATGTAATTCCTCAGAATCAGATCTCTGATGGCTGCTTCTTGGGCCTCGGAGAGAAAAAAAAAATAAATGAAAGAAAATCCTCCGGAGGAAAAAGCAACATCGACATATCAGGCAAAGAGGATCTCACAGGGGGGTAAAAAATGGACAGCATCTTCGCAACCTGCTCTCGACTCATTCCTTCTGTCCAATTTAGAGGTCCAAAGTGCTACGAGAAGAGAATCAAACCAGTAACACATCCAACAGAAGACCTTTGCAAATGCAAAAAAAAAAAAAAAAAAAAAAAACTGAGCTTACATCAGCAACAACAAAACCTCCTTCATGATTATTAACCCCAGTCATGATTGGTATAGTAATGAGTTCCTGATTCTGGAACAACTCATGCACAGTCAGGAAGTGCCCATCAACATTCACAGGAAATCTCAAAAATGGATCCTTGGGGGGAAAAAAAATAGATGCGTTAAAATGTAGTAGAATGAGATCAAATTTTCAATTTAACATCTCACCTTTTCAAATGCCAATATGGTGCCAATATCAAGGTTCTTCATGCATGCAGCAATCTTCTCTGTGCTTTCCAGGCTACAGCCTGAGGCATTTGCTACGGCCTGTAGAAAAACGCATTCTCATTCATTTGGAATCAAATTAAACTGAAGAATTAGAGAAAGAAAAAAAGGCCGACAACTAACCTGCATCACTGGTACAGGATTGTTCCAAAGCACATCCATTGCAGCTGTTCCACTCTCAGCAATGGCTCGATGAAACAGGCCATCAGACAAGGGAGACAGAAGCTGAGTGGTTAAATAAATGATTAAATTAAAAATTGTTTATTGGCAAGACATAATTTATGACAAATGACTTCATACCAGAAGTGAGACACTGATACCACCAGCAGATTCACCAAATATGGTGACCAAATCTGGGTTTCCTCCAAAATTTTGAATATGCTCCTTGACCCACCTCAGGGCTTGGATCTGGTCCAAAAGGCCAATATTCCCTGGAATATGCTCATCTTCAGTGCTGCATACGATACAGAATCATTTACATTAAACAAGCCAAATGCAATCCTGGTATGCTCAAATTGGGTTTCAGTAACTCATACCTGAGAAAACCCAAAGCTCCCAGTCGATACTGGATTACAACTAGAACCACATCCTGATAGGCAGCCAGAGCAGAACCATCATATGTTGAAGCAGACCCAACTACAAAACCTCCACCATGGATCCACACCATGACCTGAAAAGCAATTTGAGGTATTAATCTCATAAAAATTTTTAACGCTGAGCTTGAACACCAATCAGCACATTATTCTCATGAGGTAAAGAAGCAGGTCTGTTAGTATATGCAGGAAAGCTCCATTAATTTACAGCAATTTACCAGTTTGACTATTGTCATTTTACAGCATACCGCTGGCTTTCCATAAGTAGTCAGGCCCTTACAGATTTCTTATTGTTGCCGCTGTCCTTTCAGATCAAGCTGATCTCATGACAACCCAAGTATTGGCAATACAAAATCCAGCATTATACTTTTACTTTACAACCAATCAACCACAAAGCTTAGTTTCCCTTTGCCATATCCACAACCATATTCTGAAATGGTTCACCCCAAGAACAGAAAACCTTTAAAAAAAATGTATTAATCAAAAGGGTGTATAAACAGAGAGGAACTTCTTGGATGAGGAGTCCTTTAAAGTGATCTTTACATCTGAACTGAGCATCTGCCTTATTTTCATCTGGGACACATGGAAATGGAAGTGTGATTGCAAGAGAGTGCTGTGTAAGGCCCGACGAGCTTGCCATCATAGAAGTTACTATGAACAGTTAAGTTTATTGCCTGAGGAAAATTTTTGACACTCTTATATAGTGTAGCGGTTAAACGGTGCTGTTATGTGTTATGTGTTTCCCATGAGGCTTAGCGGCAGAAAAGAGAGCCAAACCGTGAGTGAAAAGGCTATCTGTTTGAATGAGAAGACCTGTGTGTTCCGCATTAAAGTTGTTAAAGTTCTGGCTATCTGACTCCGTGTGTCTCTTCACTGGGATCTTAACGGAGGTTACAATAGGGTGGATGGAACAGGTGTTTAAATGCAATGATTTGCTGTGTTTATTCACAAAGCATTCCTGAGAAAAATAAAATGGTAAACAACCTGTACTTGTATACCACCTTCCCAAATCAGGAGACTCCAAGGTGCTGTACGCTACATTTAATCATTCATACATGGTAGCCACAACTTTCCTTGGGGGTGCTTTACTATCAGAAGTGAGGCTGCCTAACACAGGCACCACAGGGCCCTCCCACCAACATCAGAAGGCAATGCGGGTTTGCCAAAGGTTTTACTAGCCCCATTTACACTACCCTCTGAAAACCGATCCGTGCCGAGCTGGGTTCCTTATGACCCTTTACACACCATGCCAGCGCGGTTCCTCGCCTCCTAGTGGTGAGCTACAGTACTGCTACTCTCTAGAGGTAAACAAGCAAATTAACATGGCAGCACCCATAACATTTAGTAATTTTGCGGAAAGACAAGTGAAGAAGGCAGCCTTTGATGAATGCACTCTTTGTTGTCAGAGAACAGCACCAGAACTGAACTGTGCCAAGCCCTACTGATGAACTAGTACAAGTTTAGCGCAGTCCTGTTGTGTCTGGCACGGTCTAGTTCACGTCTGCATGCCATTTACACTCAGTTATCTCAGTTACCGTGCTCGGACCATTCTCAGCACAGTTTCAAAACAGAAATGTGTAAAAGGGGCTAATGACTGAGACAAACAAAGCTGGGGTTTGAACCATCATACCTCTGATTGTGTGAAGCTTAAACGACTGCCCCTGTACAATGCAATATACAGATTCTCATCACTCCCATTGTCTCTTACCTGAAACCCTCACCTGGACACAGGATAAATCTGAAAATGGAGTGAAAAAATGCATTCCTACTTGAAGCAAAAGTTTCTTACAGGAAGCTCCACATCAGGATCTCTGTTTGCAGGAGTGTAAATGTTGAGGTACAGACAGTCTTCTGAAAGCTCTGGGACTTCTAAGTTCAGGGTACCAAGTTTTTCCAGTAGCTCATTAGCAGTTTCCTTGCTTTGAATGCACCTGCCAGATAGATCATTTTGTGAACACTAAAGAGAATACCCAGTTGAAAGTTTCCTAAAACTGGAGAAAAACTTACATCTTGGGTTGCTTGGTGGCATCTCTCAGTCCTGACCATCCCTCTGGGGGCTGAGGTGCAGCCAGTCTGAGGGAGGGTCCCAGGGGGGGCTTAGCAAAGGGGACACCTAGGAAGGCATGGACACCCATCTCCTTCCCCTTCACGCTCACATACTGGCCTTTCAGTCTGCCAAGCTTTGTTTGGACCTCTGGGGCTGTCAGGGTTTATAGAAACCAATCAGGATTTTAAAGCTTTTCAGTAAAAAGTTAAAAATATAACCTAAACCAAACATAAACCTAACCGCATCCTGTTCCATTTTTCAATAAAAGATAAATAGTTCATTTGCTGGGAAAAATCATAATTCTTAATAAATATGTATATACATATTCTCAATATACTGGAAGATCTGAAAGGATATAACTTCAGAGGAGGAGAAGAGGCAGAACTGACAGTTTTTGGGTAAAAATGAGCCTCATATAGAACTTCATCATCTGGATGGGACTTTAACACAAAGTTGTAAACTAAAAAGAACAGTTTTTCAAAAAGCACTTTTTCCTGTCAACTCTTCATTAAACTTGCAGGGAGTTTTAAGTATTATAAACCAACTGCTGCTCAGATATATCCAAGTTTTCAACTACTGTGCATAAAAACATTCATGTAAATTCACTCAAATCTGTTAAGAGAACATGCTTAGGCTTGTGTTATTCCGAACATCTCCACCGCAGCTCTTTTGGAAATCAAAATAGAAGAACTGAGTGTGCACAATGAAGCAGCTTAAAAAACAGCTTGAAAAATGCTGCCAGAGTTATCACCTCTGAACACACATAGTTTGCAGATAAAGAACGGACAATGTCCAAATCAGCGATTCAGTGTATTTTATCATGATCTCATTTTGTTTTTAACCAAAGAATGTATGATTGTTAAAAGTACGGTCAATACAATGCTGGATACAAGTCGTGTGATTTTACTTACATTGCAGATCTGCAGAAATGCCAAGAAACAAAACCAAGAAAATAAAGTAAAGCTGCTTTACAGGGAACTTCATGATGGGGGTGTGGAAGTGAAATGTGACACTGCTAAAGACAACAGTTGCCTCCCACCTTCTACAGCCTTTTTAATTAACTGTACCCACATTCAGTTCTCTGCAGCTATTATCCTGAAACCTTTATAGGCGTTCTCTCTCCTGCACACCTGAATCAAATGAAGTTCTCGTTGCCAAGCATCTACAGAGACCAGAAAATAACAACCTTTATTAAAGATACATTTCAATAGGTCCACATTTCTGGAATAAAAACATGTAACATTTAAATGTATAACCAGTTTTGCAGGAAATTATTGTAATTGACACAAATAGAGCTTGAATTAGTGAGAGACTGAAATAGTCTTAACCTTTTTAATGATGGGCTTGGATACTCCTGCTCTAACAGTTGCAGAGCAACAGGATATTAAATGAAGCATTTAATATCCTGTTACATATATCAGACAATAAAGTACAAAACTTTGGTGAGATTTCTGGTCATGACCTCTCATTTAAATACAAAATCAAAGAGGTTTCTAGAGTTTCCTTCTTCAAAACTAGAAATATCTTGTCCAGGGTTGATTCTGAGAAACTAGGCTAATGAATGCATTTGTTATGTTAAGGCTGGACTATTGATATGTGATATGAATTCTTTAATGCCATAAATTCCACTAGCTGCAGTAAACGCCTTCAGCTGATCCAAAATGCTGCAGCCAGAGTTTTGAGGAAATTTAAAAAGTGAGAACATATCTCTCCTATCCTAGCTTCTCTTCGTTAGCTTCCTGTGAAATCTAGAATAAAATGTAAAAGCCTCCTTCTCACACATAAAGCCCTAAATAACCAAGCTCCATCTTATAGCAGGGATCTGATCATTTCTTATATTCCTAACAGAGAACTTCGCTCTCAATCTGCAGGTTTACTAATGGTTCCAAGGATGTCTAAAAGTAGAAAGGAAGGCAGATCTTTTAGCTATCAGGCTCATCTCCTGTGGAACCCACTACCACTTCTAATCCATTAGGCAGACCACCTGCCTACTTTTAAGGCTAAGCTTGAAACTTTCCTTTTTTCAAAAAGCTTATAGTTAAAAACTGTAATGTTTGAATAGTCGCTGGGCAAGTAGAGATATAGGAGAAGGTAGCAGTGGCAATTCCAGAAAATGTTCATAGGGATGGCCAATGAGGGGTCCCCGAAAACTGATAAGCACCAAAAACATCTTGCGGTTAATTTATACTGATCAAAACAAACCAACAGGAAAATGAATGCGCACAACATCTTAATTTCCAAATTTACAAAGACAGACTAGACTTTCAATAGGGTCCATGCAGATAAAGTCATGAACATATTTATATATCATTGCCATTAAATTAATTGGTTAAGCAATGTTCTTTAATCACACAGAAGACTCTAACGTGATTGAACAAAATCTCCACTGCAAAATCTAAATACAAATTCATAAAAGAGCAAACATCTGTATTAGTCCTTTTTTTAGTTTTTTAGTTGCATATTGCTATGAACTATTCTATGCTACATTTTTTATTCATTTTTTGGTTACCATACCAGTGTTAAAATGTCACAGTTGGAAATTTATAGAACCATACAGAGTATTCTGACCAGCTGTCTCACTGTCTGGTGTGGAAGTTGCAGCGCCTCAGACTGGAACATGAGAAGAGTGGTATGAACAGCAGAGAGGATCATCAGGGCTCCTCTTCCCTCCATTAAGGATGTTTCATCCCAGAGCTGCGTGTCCCAAGCCCGACACATCATCATTGATCCTTCACACCCCCACCATGGACTGTTCTCCCTGCTGCCCTCTGGAAAGAGGCTTTGCAGCATCCGCTGCAGGTCCAGCAGTTTCTGCACCAGCTTTTTCCCCACTGCCATCATACTGTTGAACTGTTAAACTCTAACCTGGACTCTGCGTCATACTCGCAACATTATTTTGCATCACCAATGAGGCTGAAACTTGTATAAGACACAACTCAATGGTATACTGCATTTTGCACCATATTTATTTTGCACTGCACAGAGCCTTTCTATATCAATGACCTTATGCACAATTATGTTTTTTAAACTGGTTTTCTGTTTCTCCTATGCTGTTTACATGACGATCACTGCTGCACTTCAAATAGTAATGTTAATTGCACTGTTGTAAGCTGCTCATTTCAATATTGGAAGCTGTAAGCAACATCATTTTGTTTGTATACACTCACTGTATACTAAATGACAAAGTCTAAGTCTAAATTTAACGATGGTATCACTGCTGCCACCTTCAGGCTTAGAGGAAAACTGCTTGTTTCAGGGGTATCGAATTACATCCGAAAGGGAACAACAAATCACCTGGTGGGTGTGGTCAATTATTGGCTAGGGGCGGCCATGGCCCCCTGACCACCCATCTAGATCCGACCCTGCAAAGTAGAGTGAACAGCCCAATTAGATGAGGGAGGATTCAGTCCGAACAGACGTTTTCCCTTGGCTCTACCTTACTTATACCTATTCAAAATAGTTATCCTCAGCTATTTTCTACATTTATGCTGCTATAAATTTAGGCTGCTGGAAGACAAAGGGTAACCTGGAATAAGCCAGGTTAAAACCAAGTACTATTCAAATTGGACAACAATTATCGATCTGGAAAGATGTACTTTAGGGAGCCTGTGAATTAAAAAATCTCACGACAATTCGTCTTGCTTGCAAGGTAAGACATTGAGACCATTTTTCATCATTCTGCTTCTTTTTATCTCTATTCCCCCATTCTGCAGTATTTGTTAGTTCCACCCATAACTCTTTGTTGTCTGTTTCTTCCCGTCTGTTTCCGTCAGGATTCCAAGCCCTAACCACTGGGCCGCCACAGTACAGTCCTATTCCTTTTTTTGTGAATATCAGTATGTGCTCCCTTTCATTCTCTAACATGGGAATTGGCCTAGAGGTTGTCTGCTTGGCTGGGTATTTCCTGGATGAGACCACCTGAAGAACTAGTTAACCTTCAGTATCTCTGCTTCTATGTCCTTAAACCCCAGTCCGTCTTGGCACACTGCAAAAACGATCTCGAAATAAGTACGTAATTCTTAAATTGAGTGTAT
>NW_015150488.1:1858529-1927724 GCF_000732505.1 Cyprinodon variegatus
ACCTCCTCAATCCAAGAACAAATGCACTTATTTTAAGAAAAAATGACTTATCTAGATTCAGATTTTTTGCAGTGAGGCCACTCATACCGCGTCTGGTTCTGTTGGAGGTTTTTTCCTGTTAAAAATGTGTTTTCCTCTCAACTTTCGCTGCATGCAGTCTTGGTGTGAGGGATTACAGCAGAGTCAACAATAAAATGCAAGCAAATATCTTTGCCTCAGTCTTATCCAGGAGAAGCATGTGTTGCAAGTCAAAGGCTTGATGCAATCAGCTGATTTTCCTTGATAGAAATTTTTAACCAATCCGACTTTAACCATACTGCTTCTCCTAGAACCCAAGGTTTAACAATCAGCCAGACTCTCCTTTCTAGCATCCTGGTATAGACCTTTTCAGACAGGCTGAGAAGTTTGATCCCACTAACTTGGAACACACCCTCCGGTCCCCAGTCTGCCAATCCAGGGGCACTGCCCCAAACCTCCACTCGATGATGAAGCTACGACAGACCAACAACAACGAGAGGTTAAGGTACTGAGGGTGGATCTCATCCATTCCCAAAGCCTTGGCCCCGTGGAGTTTTTTGAAAACCTCAGTGACTTCAGTCTGGGTAATGAATTAATCCAGCCCAAAGCACTCTGTCTCTTCTTCCACCACAGAAGGCGTTTCAGCTGGATTGAGGAGATCCTGAATGTACTTGTTCCTGAAAACTACAACATAAAATGAAAAATATTTAAATAAAAAAATGTTTCAGTCAAAAATGTTAAAAGTGTAGACAAATATGTGACTGTGCCATTGATATAGTACATTCCACAGCAGATTGTCTTTTGTGTTTAATCCATCACCCTTAGAGAGCACTGTGCATGCTTTTGCAGCGTGCAGCCTTCTGGGCCTGAAGACTTCTGGGACACCAAATTGGCAATAGGCATTTCTAAAGTGGGATCTTTTAGGAGGAAATGCATAAAAAACTACCAGGTACATAAAAAGAGAGTTGTAAGAATAATAAAAGAGACTAAATTATTGGTTTATGGAAATATCGAACAAGCAGGATAAAAATTAGCGTTCCCATTGATACTGATTGGATCATAAAAAGTCAATATACGTAACTTCTGGAGTACTTCATTTCAACAAAACTATTTGTATGGGCACTTTGATGATTGAAGACCTCATTTTTTATATTTAATCTTTAACAAACTGATATTCAAAATGAAATCAATGAAAGGTGGTGAGAAAAGCTTTATCCAGCAGTTTACCTAGGATCTGTTTAACTAAACGTTGCCTATATGGCATCAAAATTCATTCTTTATTATTTCATACGTAACATTTCTATTGTTCATACTTGAAAAAAAATTGCTTTTATTACAGACGTTGTATATCATTTCCAAATAATTGTACAAATAATCTGAACTCAAGGAAGGACGGGAAGTTTTTTTTTTTTTTTACCAAAGAGACTTGGTGTTCAACATAAGAGCACTTTTTAGATTCATATAAAAAATTTAATATCATAGTTGCTAATCTATCTTCACTTTATTTCATTAAACTTGAATACATATTTCAATTTCCAATAATAGTCCAATTAATTCACATACAGTGTATGACTAAATCCATGCCACAAACCGATTCACGGTTTTAGACAGACTGGGAGGCCTGTATCAGATTAGATTTTTTTAAATTAACATTTAAACGTCTCTGCCCCAAAGCCATACTACAGCTCGCTGTGCTCTGTGTTCTCCTCAAGCTTCTTGATCTTCTGTGGCAGAGTTTGGGTCACGAAGTCGAAACGATTCTTCTTGAGGAACTGAGCAGACACCTGCTTCTTCAGGTCAAGAGACAAATATTTTTCCTCTGCTCCATACTTGGGCCAGTTGACAACACCCTCTCCATTAGGAGACCTAGAGAAAACATTGTTTTAAACTTTGTATTATGTGAGTATTCTGTACACTGAATAATCAGACTCTTACCCTGTGCGAGCAAAGTTACCCCAATAGCTCATCATAATTTTGCTAAACTCTTCCTCCTCTTTGGGACATGGATCTAAATAAATAAGTTAACAGCAAAGATTGTAGGTAAAAATACATAAACACACTGGATATCTAGGGTAAGTAATATTTACATACCAGCTAATTTTACATGGGTAGTTGTGAAGCAGTATCCCAGCACAGTGAAGATGTCATCTGCATGGTCACATTTGACAAAGCTGGGTCTTTTTTTCTGAAGGAACGTGGGAGCGTGATGATACTCATACAAGTACACAGCAGCCCCTGCATCTAATGGTACAAAAAATAATAATATTTTCTTGGGAGAAATAAATAGGCAACACTGAACTTATTTGGATAATCATGCATGGAAAAATTACCTCTGTGAGCATTTACCACTTTAAGAGCTGGAAAAGTAAAAAAGAAGTCCCCAAGAATCTCAGTGAATCCATCTCTGTTTCTGATGCGGTCTTCACCAGATCCAACATATTCGTTAACAATCAGCTCCCTGATGGGTGCAGCTTCAGGCTGATCAAAAAAAGAAATAAATACAATACTCAATGTACATAAAATGTGGTGCCAAGTTACCTCAAGTACAGTTTTACATGGTTTCTTTTTTTTTTTATTAACATTTTTTTTTAATGAGTCAGTGGTTTTTTACAAGAACAGTTCCTTGGAAATGAGTCTGTATCCCTTCTGAGGGTTTGTCTCAAACAGCCTTGAACATCTAGAGGCTTAATTTCTATCCATTCTTATTTTCAAAAATGATAAAATCTATCTGTATCTGAACTGCGACTAAACCATTCTAAACAATAAGTAACAAAGATAAACTTTAACAGTCCAGTATTTTATACTTCGGTCAGTACTAGATGACAGGAAACGCCAAGCATGCAGGGGCACCAGAAGAGCTGGCCTGGCCAGCCAGTACTTGCTCTGCATACACAACATATCAACTTGAAATGAAGTGAGAAGAATGTAATTTTAAAGGCCAGACTAACTTAAGTTTAGAATCAATTAGATTAATTATGATATTATGAAAAAAAACATCTCTTCTAAACAGGCTTCGACTGGAAGGCAACTAGACTTACGTAAAATGTTTTTGAAGATGTTTCGACACAGACATACTCACACCCCTGCAATCTGTAGTTGAAAGTTCATCCTCCTAAGCACGTTCCAACCCAGATGCAAATCAAATAGCCACCCCTTGTTCCTCTGAATTGTTGAAGTCGTTTGTTGAGTATGGGCTATGTAATTGACCTTTTGAATCATGATGAGAGAGAATAAAAATTTCTTTGGAATGAGTTCTACGACTGAATTGTAATTGCTTGAAAGCTGAAACCTCCAATGGTTTGGATTTTCACCCAAACCAAAGCTGAGTGGTGTCGTTTCTGTGATCCAGTGCAATGAGAACTGTACAGCCTCCTATACTGGAGAAACCAAACGATAACAACAGAAACCCAATAGGCAGCATAGGAGAGCCAGTAACTATGTGCAAGAATCAGCCGTACACTTGGACCTAAGGAACAAAAAACACATTTGAATACCAAAATGTTCCGAATTTGGACAGAGAGGACAGCTGGTTTGAAAGAGGTGTGAAAGATGCCATCTTTGTTAAAACGGAAAAGTCATTACTAGACAGAGGATGAGGATTTGGGTTTCAGCTTCCAAGTATTTACAAGTCAGTCATAGAACTCTCTCATCATGATTCAAATGGTCAATGGCCCATAACCAACAATTCAGAAGAACAAGGGGTGGCTATTTGATTTGCATCTGACTTGGAATGTGTTTAAGAGGATGGACCTCGAAGCTGCTTGAACACATTAGTGCTCAAACTACAGATTGCCCAAAGACACCTGGATAGGTGGTGAAATGTCTTCAAAAAAATGGAAGGACAGTCCGGTTGCCCTCTAGTTAAAGCCTGTTTTGTTGTTGCCATCATACAGCGGCCAGTTTTTGGAGTCTTACTGATATAACCAGCGGTCTTACCAAAGAGCATCATTAAAACATCCCACCGGGGAAACTGCAAAATTCATGGTTATGGTTACAGAAAGCGCTCTTGCATTATGGGCCCTCCTCCTGCTGTGTGATTTGCCTGGTCTGTTTAGACTGCAGACTATTGAGCCTTTCCAGACTGATTGATACTCTGTCTAAGTCAAACTGACTGGTCAGCCTACGGAGGAGATGCAACTCTCCAAGAAGAAAATTTTAAGAGTATGAATATGTTCACAAGTTGCTTAGCAGACAACAGATCTCTTACCAGCGGGAAGAACGTTAACAGCATGTTTCCAATCGACTCTCGATCTATTCCTTCTGTCCAATTGGGAGGAGCAAAATGCTACAGAAGAATAACCAAGATTAGTAAACAATAATAAAAAACAAAAAAAGCAATGTAGCTTTTGTGGTCTGGTATGCCTCTAAACACTCAGAACTTACTTGGGCAAGAGAAAATCCTCCTTCATGATTATTAATGCCAGTCATGAATGGCACAGTGAGTAGTTCATGCTTCTGTAACAGCTCGGGCACAGGTCTAGTCAGGAAGTGCCCATCAACACTCACAGGAAATCTCAAATTTTGATCCTAGAGAGAGAAAATATGTACAGAAGGGGATATGGTGAAAAATACAGCAAGTAAATTAGTTCCAAAACACTAGTTTTTTCAATGCAGTATCTCACCTTCCCTAATGCCAGTATGGTCTCAATGTCCAGGTTCCTAATGCATTTAGCAATCTGCTCTGTGCTTTCAAGGTTACAGCCAGAGGCGTTTGCTGCTGCCTGAAAAAATATATGGACTCACGAAATTTTGAATATATACAGAATTAAAAAAAATTACAACTTACCTTCATCATTGGTACAGGATCATGTCCTACAAGCACATCCATGGCAGCTGTTCCACTCTCAGCAATGGCATGGTGGAACAGACCATCAGACAAGGGAGACAGAAGCTGAGTGGTGAAATAGATTAAATAAATTATTTTAAAAGCATTAATTGAAAGCAACAAGTTTGTTGGCAGATTACTTCATACCAGAAGTGAAACGCTGACACCACCAGCAGATTCACCAAATATGGTGACCAAATCTGGGTTTCCTCCAAAGTTTTGAATGTGCTCCTTGACCCACCTCAGGGATTGGACCTGGTCTAAAAGTGCAAGGTTCCCTGGAATATGTTCATCTCCAGTACTGCACCAAACAATTAAAAAAAGAACAGGTTTTGATAAAAGAAAAATCAGCAGAAAAAAATTATTTAATTGCTCCAATCATGTTTTAGCTACTGGCGACCTGTCCAGGGTGTACCCTGCCTCAAGCCCATAGACAGATGGAGAAAGGCACCAGCACCCCTCGCGACCCCAACTGGGACAAGCGTGTAAGAAAATGGATGGATGTTCAAGCTATTGAGTTACCTGATGAACCCCAGAAGTCCCAGTCTATACTGGATTAGAACCACAACTACATCTTGGTAGGCAGCCAGAGCAGAACCATCGAACATTGAAGCGGACCCAAGAACAAAGCCTCCACCATGGATCCACACCATGACCTGAGAGAGATATTAGATTTTTTTTTCAGACTAACCCTCAGTCAGTCAACTACCAGGATGTGTCTCTATGAAGAAGCCGTCTAATTCTGTTAAGTTATATCATAAGTTTATCACTATATTATATCTTAGGAGCATAACTGGAAGATATTACCAGGATGAAAGTACATCTCACTTCCAGTTCAGAGCAGAAATCCAGCCTCCTGACCTTTATCTCAAACCAACATGAAGCCGAATCTCCAAGTAAACAGAGTCACACAAACTCAAAGCAGAGCTTCTTACAGGCAGCTTAGCATCAGGAGCTCTATTTGCAGGGGTGTAAATGTTGAGGTACAGACAGTCCTCTGAAGCATCTGGGATATCCACCATCATACCACTGAGTTGTTCAACCAATCTGTTAACCATGTCCATATCTTGAATGCATCTGTAAAATAAACATTTTATGAAAAGTTGATCACCAAACCCAGGCCAATGTAGAGGGTACTACACAGAAACATATTACTTACATCTTGGGTTGCTTGGTGGCATCTCTCAGTCCTGACCATCCCTCTGGGGGCTGAGGTGCAGCTAGTCTGAGGGTGGGACCGAGGGGGGGCTTAGCAAAGGGGATGCCCAGGAAGGCATGGACACCCATCTCCTTCCCCTTAACGCTAACATATTGTCCTCTCAATCTGCCGAGCTTTGTTTGGACCTCTGGGGCTATCAGGAAAAAAAAATTAAAAAACCAGAATGAGGATCGTTTTTTATAGGGACCCATTTTCTTTCTGCTCCTAGTTCTGAGGTTCAGCTTATTAATTGATTTTCCAAAGTGTTTGTTTCCTCTTGGTGTAGATGCACAGTTCTGTTTATGCATCCAGCTACAGTTCAACCCATGCCTGGCTCCACTGCTCTTATTACACTTAAAAAAAAACATCTAGCAATAGGTAAAAATTTGTAATTAAGTGTATTTACCCATAATTTGAGTAGGAAAATAAGATGATTTGTCAATGGAATTAGTATTTCACTCTTAAAATAAGATAAATAGATAAGATGCACTGGAAATAAAACAATGCAATTGTTTTTTTTGTTGTTTTTTTTCAATGTAAATTGTCTTGTTCCATTGGCAAAGTGTCTCACTTACCTTCTCAATTCAAGAACAAATGCACTTATTTAAAAAAAAAAGACTTATTTTGACTTCTGTTTTTTGCAGCATATATAGTTTGAAAATGGCCATGAGTCACACAAAGCAAACATTTTTTATAAATTTATGAGTAGAAGAGGAAGGCCTCAGAAAAAAGAAGTAGGACAATAGTTAATTTGGGAGATTCTTTGACATGATGGAGGAGGGGCAGGTAGGATGCTCTTGTGCTGAAAAATCGTCCACTATGCCATCAACAGATAATTGCAATTTATATATACAATATAACGAGATTGATATATGTATATATATCATGGTTCAATTCCTGGCCCAGGGTCTTTCTGCATGGAGTTTGCATGTTCTCCCTGTGCTTGCATGGGTTCTCTCCGGGTACTCCAGGTTCCTCCCAAGGTCCAAAAACATGACTGTTAATTGGCTTCTCTAAATTTTCCTTAGGTAAAAATTATTCTTAATCATACAGAGCTGCATTCAAGATATTATGAATAACAAAGAAAAAGTTACTTAACAACTACTCAAATTTTATTAGGATATTATTGGGGACCAGTGTTTTTCCAACTTGTAATCAGTTGCAGGTTATAGAGAATATTAGATCCCTTATTCTTATTTCTGCATTGAAGTTTTTATAAGATTTAAGTTAGAATTTTTTTAATGCTTAATTTCAATGTTTTTTGTTATGAATAAAAAATAATTTTATTAGAAAAAAATGACCTGCTACCGTTCTGCATCAAAATGATTGGAATTAGCTTGATTTGGCCATGTTTTTGTTTTTTTTTAACCATCAAGCAATTTCACTTTGGTTACAGTTTTCACAGCATGCAGACATTTAGGTATAAATCATCCAAAAATTATCTAAAGAAACCTGTATGTACTGATATGTAAAAAAAAAAAATAAATAAAAAAGGCTAAAAGCAGAAAATGCCATTCATGTTGGAGACAATATCACATTTCTGTCCTTTTAGCAGCACGTACATGTTTTTGTTCATTTTAATATTTTGAGTTAACTCATTTGATTTGTCTTGCATTGATCATGTTAAAAATACTCATATATATTCTACCGATTCTTTTTGTATGTTTTTGTAGTTATACATTTATTGTGTGAGTTAATTTGGCATTGTTGCCTTTTTTGACTTGAGCACTGGCCCCACGTCTGTACAGTGAGCTGCTCTGATGTAATGTGTCACCCATGAACGCACCTCGTTTAGTGGGTAAAAAGGCAAACATGGCAACACCCAGATCAGAGATCAAGAAGAGCAGGTTGTCTGTGACACGGCATTTTAAGTTAAAAATCAAACCTTAAAATACATTTTGTTTTTAAAAGATCAACAAGTATATTACGTTTATGAATGAAAATCTCATATTGCGTGCAGGATTGTGGAACTCTGCTGCCATTTATGTTGAGCTGAGGAAAGAACAGTCTGCCTCTTACCTTGCAGATCAGCAATACAGTTTAGAAACAAAACACACAGAAGAAAGCAAATGTGGAACTTCATGCTGGGCTTCAGGAAAATCTTAGCAAAACAACTACATGGAAGGCAATGCCCAAGAAGAAGCAATACAGCCTCCAATGAACTTTCACTTAGAACTGTAATCAGTTTAAAGCTGCACATGGGCAACTTACCTGTCACATGACTTATTACAGCAATGATAGCTGCAGGTCAAAGTCAGCAATCTCATATAGTACACATTTCATTTGTGTCTAGAAAAAATTAATGATCGAAGGAAGTTAAGAAAAAAGGAAAAACACCACAAACTAACTGTAACATTGTAAAAAAAATAAATGCCATAATTTGGCTAATTATTTGGAAGAAAAGGGACGATACTGCAGCTTGAGACTTTAGAAGAAGCTGGGTGAAGCATTTTTAGATAAATTAGAAAAGTATTAGAAGTTCTAAACCATTTTGCTGTCTGACAGCTAATGATTAAGAAGAAAGCAGGCCAAAGAAAGAAGGTATAAGACTTCCTCTGGAATTTGAGCTTATATCAATGATTTTGTTAAACATGACTGGAATAAATTCTGTTGATGCTTAAAGAGGTTTCCTGCTTTGTGTACGCTATCTGAGAAAAGCCCCTCCTCGGATTGGGACCAGATAATCAAAATTATGATAGAACAATCCAAAATAAATAAATTTTTATATAGAGGCCGAACATCTCTACTCTGAGCCCCTCCCTGATGGTTGAGTTAGATTAGATTAGATGAGCTTTATTGATCTCATTCTACCTCTAAGCAAGCAACCTGTCACCCTTTGAAGGAAGACCATTTTAGCCAGTTTTTATGTGGGACTCTCTTATAGTCATGACCACTCTGTTATTTCAAGCTTTGCCTTTTGGCTAAGCTCTCACATTCTCTATCTTCACCACATCTGTCTGGTGTAGCATCCACACTGCGGTGGTAGTTGCACCGATCTGTCTGCCAATCTCCCCCTCCATTCCCTCCTCAACAGTGAATAGCACCCCAAGATTTTTTTAACTCCTCCTCTTGAGGCACGGGTGCCCCTCTAATCTGAACAGGGCAAAAACCATGGTTGGGAACCATGGATTTGACTTGGAGGAGTTTATCCTAACCCAGACCGCTTCACACTTGTCTGTGAACTACCAAAATGATGATGATACAGAGAAATTCCCATGATTCCTTGAGCACCCTGCAGAGGGTGTAGCACTGGTCCAGTGTTCCACAGCCAGGTTGAAGACCACACTGTTCCAAAATCCTAATGCTTCAGAAAACCAGTTTGACTTATATTATCCCTGTGGCTGTTACACCTGAGTTTATGACTTTTCACTTTATGTATTACTGTTTCGTATCCTTTTAGCTTTGTTCTGCAGTGTTTTAGCACAGAGATTTTTCGATAATCTCAAGGCGCGCGGACAATTCCTAGAAATATTTACTATTGAAAGTACGACCTAGTGTCACAGTTAAGTATTGAAAGTCCTGCTGTATGCATAGACACGTTCAACAATCGTGATATGTGGAGGAGATGGATTAGGAAGGCAGGGAGCTCTGTAAATTTAAAAAGGAGTTTGTTTATTAGCAGGGCCTGCAAAAATAAGGGGATTGTTTGGGGATGTGACATTTATTTGAGTTGTTGTGTCATGTGGTCAGTAAAATCCGGGAGATGGAAGTCTGGATTAAGTGCTGAGAGTTAATCGGGATCTGAAGACTTCCACACCACAGAATAATCCCAGACTCTAACAACACATAAAGTGGATGTAAGCGTGTCTCCGAACCTATCGAGACAAAAACCTTCTGTCTTTAGAGGATTTTTTTTTTCTCCCAGAAAACAATGCAGTTGTTGAAATGTATAGATTTTTTTTACCACATTGCCTGTTTAAGTCATTCACTGATCCTCCTGCATGATTACGTTTCTCTGCATTTTTAGCTAGGCTTTTTTATATAGATGCAGTGTTCTCCCTGATAGATGTGGTCCCTGGTCTTTAAGGCAAGAAATCTGTTTCTTCTTAATTGTTATAAAGAAATAATTGCAGGGTCTTGACTAGAGTAATAGTGGCAGGTGTTCCTAAAGTGGCTTTAAAGGGTTTTAAGCTTAATCTCTATGTACTGTTTGCATATCAACACTTTATAAGTGTTTTGTTTTTTTATACTAAAGAACTTCAGACGGTGCATTTTAAAAAGCAGGCTTTAATCCACTATGTGGATGTCATGTGTCGAAGTCCTGGCCTACTGACCTTTGCTGCATGCCTTCTACTCCTCTATCTCATTTATATGCCTTTCTGTATACGTAGTTTGAAATCAAGCTATGATACAAACTAAAGGCCACTACATCTTAAAAAACAACATTAAAAAGGTTAAATAGATACAGCGATAAGTTTTGGTTTTTTCCGCTTAATTTAGCTCGTTGGAACTCAGTCTATTATTTCAATTACAACGTGTCTAGTGTTTGGCATTGGAACAATACCTTTAATGTAGATAGTTTTCAAATAACTTTACATGAGACAGAAGGTGTTTATGGTTTAACCAAAGACACTTCATTCTTCTCCAAAAGAGCACCTTCTTTTACATTCATCAAGAACTTTGACATTAAAAGCAGCTCATAATTTTTCATTTCGTATCACCAAACTTGATTACATATTTATATTTTTAGCATTATTCTCAATAATTTACAAACAGGACATTACTTCCTAAATCAACACATGTTTAAAGACAGACTAGATTATCTGCATCAGGTTATAGACTTAGGTAGTGCTTTAAATCATTGAATTGTAGATATCTCTGCCTTTAAGCTGCACTACAACTCACCATGCACCCTGTTCTCCTCAAACTTCCTGATCTTCTCTGGCAGAGTTTCAGTTACAAAGATGAAACGATCCTTTTTGAGGAACTGAGCAGACGCCTGGTTCTTCAGGTCAATAGACAGATACTTTTCATCTGCTTCATACTTAGGCCAGTTGACAAGACCCTCCCCATTAGGAGACCTATAGAACACATTGTTTTAAACTTTATAATGTGAGTAATCTGTACTCTGAATAATCAGCAACTCTTACCCTGTGCGAGCAAAGTTACCCCAATAGCTCATCATGATTCTGCTAAACTCTTCCTCTTCTTTGGGACATGGATCTAAATCAGTTAACAGCAAAGATATTAGATACAAACACATTGGATATCCAGTTAATGTGGCTGGATTAGCCTGATTGGAATGAACAATTGGAATTTTAAACTGAAATAATGATACAGATAGAATATATTTAACACATTAAGCTAGAGTTCACATGTTCACAAATTATTTATAACTGGAAGCAGAGCCTATAAGGCATACTGCTACATTTGGATTACTTACCAGCTAATTTTACGTGGGTAGTTGTGAAGCAGTATCCCATTACAGTGAACATGTCATCTCCATGATCACATTTAACAAAGCTGGGTCTTTTTTTCTGCAGGAACATGGGAGCGTGATGATACTCGTACAAGTACACAGGAGCGCCTGCATCTATATATTAACAAATAGGGATCATGTTTGTTTGGGAGACAGAACAAAAGTATATAGCAAACACTGGATTTTGGATGATCTTGCAAGGAAGAAAAAAAAACACCTCTGTGAGCATTCACTGATTTAATGGCAGGAAAGGTAAATAAGAAATCCCCAAGCAGCTCAGTGAATCCATCTCTGTTTCTGATGCGGTCTTCACCAGATCCAACATATTCCTTAATAATCAGATCTCTGATGGGTGCAGCTTCAGGCTGATCAAATAAAAATAAATACAATAAAATACAGCAGTTAAAGAAATTAACAATAAAACAAAATTAATAAAAGAAACTTTGATTATAAGGGAAGGAAATTGCGTGCAAAAGTATCCCCAGCCCTTGAATGTATCCTGATTTCTTCATGCTACATAAACATTTTTTTAGCATGTTTCATTGGGACTTATGCTATTAGTCCAAAGTTAAAAATGGGGAATGATTTAATTTTAAAGTTGTGTCTTGTTTGCACTAAAAACTTGAGTAGACACTGATTGGAAGATTAAGGGGAGTGTTGGCCTAGTGGTTAAAGCAGTACACTTGTGTTCTGAGAAGGTTGCAAGTACCTGGTTTGATCCCCACAGTCTGCACTCTTGGTTCCCGAGCCAAACCCTTATCCCAACACTGCTCCCCGGGCATCACACAATGACAGCCCACTGCTCCCCGAGGAAATAAGTTAAATGCAGACAATGAATTTCCCCATTGTGGGGCAATAAAGGGATTTACAAAAAAACATTGGAGAAATTCACTTCTGCATCTTAACCCATCCCCTTAGGGAGCACTGGGCTGCTGCTCTGCAGCACCTAGGGAGCAATCGGGAGCTAAGGGTCTTGCTCAGGGAACCAGAATACAGGCTATGGGGATTGAGCCGAGTAATTAAACCATTCTCATGGTACTGCTCTAACCACTAGGCCACAATTTGCTTGCCTACTAGTGGGTGGTGAGGTCTCTGATTTCTTCTCTGATTAATGCTGACCTTACTAGGCCTGTCATTTAGGAGACTGGCCCTGTCTTGTAAAGTTTACAGCTTTACCATTTTCATTTTTTTATGTGAAAACAGTGATATTTGAGAAGCTAAGAGCTGTAAATGCTATTTTGTAACCTGATCCAATTTTACAGCACTAAAAAACCTTTTTCATGAGCTGCCTGGTCTGTTACATGGTTGTTATGATATATTTTTGTTACTAATGTTCTGTAACAAACCT
Organism: Cyprinodon variegatus; assembly: GCF_000732505.1. Taxonomy (NCBI): domain Eukaryota; kingdom Metazoa; phylum Chordata; class Actinopteri; order Cyprinodontiformes; family Cyprinodontidae; genus Cyprinodon; species Cyprinodon variegatus. The sequence goes on from NW_015150488.1 coordinate 1,871,338, forward strand.
CTGAGGCCTTCATAGAACAGCTGGATTTATACTACGGGTGAGTACTGGAATAGGTGTTGTGATATGATACGATACGTGTCACGATACTTGAGTTACAAAGGGATATTATCACGATAATACTAGCAATATATATATATATATATATATATATATATATATATATATATATATAGCGATACTTTTCCCAGCTATCAAAATTAAATGTATCTCTAAAAGGGGGCAAGGGCTGCATATGTTCATCAGAAGATATCGATCACTTAGTTATTGTGTATCCAGGTCTTTCGCTGTGACTGCCTCAACTACAGATATGTGCCACGCCGCACAGGCTCCACAGCCTATCTGCCAGTGTGACGGTGCAGAGATAACCCATTTTTTCCTAATTGTTTTAGGTAAAAATTTTTTTTTTTTTTTTTTTACTTTTTTTCTATTGATCTATTTGGCGATATATCGCCAAATAGATTTTTTCCCACACCCCTAATTCCTACCAAGTTCAAATAACAAACACATGAACCACATTTAATAATCTGGTGACTCCTGAAGGCAAGCGGATGCACTGGATTTCATTTCAGAGTATTAGTGAAGGGATATTAATTAGGGGTGAGCATTGGCATTTGTGTTGCGAAAAAATACGTGTCACCATACTTGGGTTATGATACGATATTGTCGCGATATTGCAATATCACTATATACTGTGATATTTTACCCAGCTATCAAAAGGAAATGTAAAGATAAGAAAAGCAGGAGCCGTATATGTTTATCAGAATCCATGTTGTTTGTGGTTTGAGTCAGTCCACGTCTTCTACTGCGACTGCCTTTAATACAGAAATGGTGCTACGGCGCGCAGCAAAAGGGCTCTACAGCACTATCTACTTGAGTGGCCCTGCAGAGGTAGCCCATTTTTACTCACCGTTTTAGATTTAAAAAAATAATAATTTAATCAATATTAGGGACTGAAAGATTGGCATTATATTAGGCAGCTGGAAAATCACTATAAATCACCAAATCGATTTCTTCCCACACGCCTAATATTAATACAAACTCAACAATTTTATACATTTTAAAACTCTATTTTCCTCACAACTCAAAAATATACACTACAATGTGAGCTCTTACAGATACAAACTAATTAAAATACTTTTTTTTTTAAATCTGAAGAGTATGAATATCTTTACAATTTGCTTATCAAACAATAAGTGTCTTACAAGCGGGAAGAACATGAGCAGCAGTTCTCCAATTGACTCTTTATCCATTCCTTCTGTAAAGTTTGGAGAACCAAAATGCTACCAAAAAAAAAAAAAAAGACCAGGATTAATAAGAATTACTAAAAATTTAACCAAGCTTTTGTGGTCTGAAAACTTACACTGGCAAGCATAAAACCTCCTTCATGATTATTAATCCCGGTCATGAATGGTACATTGAGTAGTTCATGATTCTGGTACAGCTCTGGCACAGGTTTAGTCAGGAAATGTCCATCAATGTTTACAGTACATCCCAAATTTCGATCCTAAAAAGAAAAAAAAAAAATTACAGAAAAAGGGAAACAGTGAAATAAAGAGCAGGAAAATTTGATCTAAAACTATAGTTTTTTCAAAGCAGTGTCTCACCTTCCCTAATGCCAGTATGGTGTCAATGTCCAGGTTCCTAATGCATTTAGCAATCTGCTCTGTGCTTTCAAAGCTGCAACCAGAGGCATTTGCTACAGCCTGAAAAAAGACTTACGATCAAGAAATCTTATAATACAAGACGAAAAATCCTAACAATCGTCGACTAACCTGCATCACTGGTACAGGATCTTTTCCAACAAGTGCATCCAAAGCAGCTGTTCCACTCTCAGCAATGGCTCGGTGGAACAGCCCATTAGCCAAGGGAGACAGAAGCTGAGTGGTTATAGAGCAAATTAAATCAAGATAAATAGTTTTTTAACAACACAAATTTTGCTGGCAGATTACTTCATACCAGAAGTGAAACGCTGGCACCACCAGCAGATTCACCAAATATGGTGACCAAATCTGGGTTTCCTCCAAAGTTTTGAATATGCTCCTTGACCCACCTCAGGGCTTGGACCTGGTCTAAAAGTCCAAGGTTCCCTGGAATATGTTCATCTCCAGTACTGCATAAAACACAATATGGAAGAAAAACAGGTTTTAAAACAGGAAAAACAATAAAAAGAAATGATTGAATTGTTTTAAATGTGTGTCAGATACGGATTAACCTGAAAAAGCCCAGAAGTCCCAGCCTATACTGGATTAGAACCACAACTACATCTTGGTAGGAAGACAGAGCAGAACCATCGAACATTGAAGCGGAACCAAGAGCAAAGCCTCCACCATGGATCCACACCATGACCTCAGATTAAGAGTTGGACAAATTCTCCATTTTATTTTCAGAGCAAATTATTGAAAGATATTTCCTAAGTCTAATACAAGAGGTAAAAGAAAAGTAAGATTTTATCCTGTCAATTCTTTGTCCACCTCTCCAGGTTTGTATCTCAATGATGTTCTTATGCAGGGTAAAATAACATCTCATTTCCAGTTCAGAGCAGAAATCCTATCTCCTTAACTTTATCTCAAACCAACATGAAGCCGAATTTCCAAGTAAACAGAGTAACTCAAACTCAAAATTTCTTACAGGGAGCTTAGCATCAGGTGCTCTATTTGCAGGGGTGTAGATGTTGAGGTACAAACAGTCCTCTGAAGCATCTGGGATATCCACCATCATACCACTGAGCTGTTCAATCAGACTGTTAACAACTTCCATATCTTGAATGCATCTGTAAAATAAACATTTTATGAAAAGTTAATCACCAAACCTGGCCAATGTAGAGGGTCCTACACAGAAACCTATCACTTACATCTTGGGTTGCTTGGTGGCATCTCTCAGTCCTGACCATCCTTCTGTGGGCTGAGGTGCAGCCAGTCTGAGGGTGGGACCGAGGGGGGGCTTAGCAAAGGGGATGCCCAGGAAGGCATGGACACCCGTCTCCTTCCCCTTAACGCTCACATATTGTCCTCTCAATCTGCCGAGCTTTGTTTGGACCTCTGGGGCTATCAAGATACAAAAATAAAAAATATATCTTTCTTTATTCGGATCCCGCTGATTTTTAATTGGTTACCCCTGCTGTGAGGGGAGATATCAAAAACTGCCTAATAAACTCCATAAATAATATAATTAAATTTAAAAAAAAATGCCACATGTTTGGTATATACTTTGGGGCGCTTTTGCATGCTTTAAATATGTCTACTTTTTGTTGATCTTTTAATTGCTATATAAATTTAAACCAGGTAGTTTTGATCTTGAATGTATTTTACAAATACACTGACTGAAATCTGAATGACGTATGCAGACCCGGAAATTACCCCTATTGCTGGATAGGGGGGCAGATTGCTTCACTCAGACTATTATGTATGAAGTAACCGCCTGACTGCAGGTATGGCAGGCCGTTTTGACATTTATTAGAAGTGCTGTCCTCTCTACTGTTCCATTTGTTAATCTTCCTAGTCAAAACTACATTCCTACTAGCCAGAAATGTACATATAGATATCCTAAATTAAATTTTTGCTTGCAAAAAATACATTTCAGGCAGCCAAAAATATAATTGTACTAGTAAGAATTAACTTTCAAATACCTAGAAATCTTTACAAAGTTTAAGCGGGCCTTTCAGCATTTATTAGCTTGATGAAATATATATATTTCAGATGTCTCAAATGCATTCTATCCTAGTCAAAATGAACATTTCACATATCTAAAATAACATTATTCCTATCTAAAATATACATTCTTCCCATCTTAAAATGAATACTGACTCTAATTTCAGATCTCCATAACAGAGTTACTGCTAGTCAAAATTACTATTTCAGATATCAAAAATGAATATAACATTACAGATATCCAGAAATCCAATTCTTGACATCTAAAATATATTTCTACTAGTAGAAATATAATAACAGATAAAAACTATTGAAAGATGACTAGTTAAATTGGAATTTCAGATATCTAAATTTTAATAATGCCCATCTAAAATTTTGTTTTAGATACTTTTAGAAGAATAATGAGACTCCATTTTAACATAAAATAGGCAGTCTGAATTTCATTTTTAGACATCCAGAATGTTTATTTAAGATAGGAGTAATGCCATTTTGGATATCTGGAAGTAAAAGCCCAATACACATGAATGGGAAACATGACCTCATTTTTACTAGTATGAATTATATTTCAGATATCTGCAATGTTTATCTTAGATAGGAGGAATGTCATTTCAGATATCTGAAATTTTAATTTTGACTAAGAAGAAATGCATTTGAGACATCTGGAATATATATACAGTATATTCAGTCAAGCTAATAAATGTAAAAACAGCGTGCCATACCATGACTGCAACTGTCACCATTGACCAGACCAAATAAGTGTGTGTAAGGTATCAGAATCTGGCCCAGTGTGAGCAGCCATCTATCGCAGCCAACTGGTGGTTTTAGCAAATATGCAACACTGAAAGGAAGAACTTATACAGGAGTACTTTCTCTGTCAAAGAAAAGCAAAAGTTAGTACCAGAAAAAATAGAGCAATAAGTTGTTGGAAGCACGATATAAGGTGACGCCCTCCTTTAAGAAGGCATCAGAGACGCAACGATTGCAACACCAAATGTTGCTACATTGACGATAAAAAACTATGAGTAAAAAGAAAGTTAAAATTTCAATTCAAAGCAAAAGTAATTAATATCAGAGCAGATGGGATTCATTATATATGTAGTCTAGATACTAAGAAATTGTTGAAATCTGCCTTTATTGAAGTTTCACAAATCAAAAAATGGTTTCAGAAATGCCAGAGCTGGTTTAAATTATTCTGCAAGTAGTTTAAAATACTCCAGTCCAGGTTTAATGTGTCTAGGCGATGTAGTTTCAAAGCTAGACCACTTCCAGTGTGTCATGGACACACAAAAAAGTATTACAATAAGCCTTTATTGCAGTTTCACAAATCACAGAAAGGTTTCACAAATCCCAAACCTGGTTTTAATAATTCTACAAGTAATTTAAAATAATCTGGCCCAGGTTTAATGTGTCTATGTGTTGTAGTTTCAAAACTAGACCACTTCTAGTGTGACATGGAAACAAAAAAAAAATGTAAAAAAATCAGTCTGAGGTTTCACGTATAAGGGAAAAGTTTTACAAATTCAAGACCTGGTTTTAATTATTCTTTAAGTAATTCAGAATAATCTGGCCCAGGTTTAATGTGTCTATGTATTGTAGTTTCAGAGCTAGACCACTTCTAGTGTGACATGGACACTAAAATAAAGTTAAAATCAGCCTTTATTGCAAGTTTCACAAATCAGAGAATGGTTTCATAAATCCCACACCTGGATTTAATTATTCTACAAGTAGTTTAGGATAATCTAGTCCAGGTGTGATGTTTCTATGTGTTGTAGTTTTTTAATTAGTGTAGATTAAATACGTTGAAGCTGGGAAAAATCCCCCTTTACTCATTTCCCGAATCTGAAACTAGAAGCCAACTTCGGTTTAAGTGGGTAAAAGGTAAACATAGCAAAACCCAGATCAGATAACAAGTCAGCTCTATGCTGCTTTTATTACTGTATCTGTATATTTATTAGCTGTTAAAATCCCACTCTAAACGATTTTAAATTCCAAATAGCTTCAGAAGACTAATTTCAAAAACAAAACCCGCATCTTCGGTGCAGAATTGTGGAGCTTTGCGTTTCCACTGATGTCGAGCTGAAAAATAAACGCCTTAATTTCTTACCTTGTGGATCAGCGGCGGCGCTTAGAAACAAAGCGGACACCAGAAAGTAACGGTGGAACCTCATAGTGGGAATCAGCAACATCAGTGCAGAGTTGTTAGCACGGAGGAGGAAACACAGCAAGCAAGGCTGCCGCTTCCTGTAGACCTTCACTGTAAACTGACAGCTGTGCACCTTCACCTGGACTATTTACCTGAGGGGTTTGTCACGTGACTCACCGCGGCTACAGGTAGCAGCTTCTGCCACCTTCATGAACACGTAAAACATGGAAGTGAAATAATCCTTAACCCTTTATAAGGCACCATTTTTGATCACTTGCATACCCCTTACAAATGGAGTCCCCTCCGTCCCTCAGTGAGGTTTAGAAGCACTAGATCTATATCCAGCCATTCAGCAAAGATCCTGCTACATGGCTGTATCTTTTTTTTTTTTTTTTTGGCATTTCACCGATTAGATGAGGCCTTGAATGATACATTACCTACTGGAAATTTATTAAGTTAAGAAAAAAAGGATTCAAATTTAAATGCTCAGTGGAGCAGTGGGTAGCACTGTTCCCGGCCTGGGGTCTTTCTGCATACATGGAGTTTGCATGTTCTCCTTGTGCATCAGTAGGTTCTCTCTGGGTACTCCGGCTTCCTCCCAAAGTCCAAAAACATGACTGTTAGGTTAAATCTAGTTGAAAAATAAGTTATCAAGTTAATAAAAAAAAATGTGAAAAGTTAATAATCCTACTTAACAATTATATTTAGATTTATAAACTAAAAAATTTAAATGCAAGTATCAGCATTAATGCCTCTAAGGTTATGTTGTAACAAAAAAAGATGTTTCTTTGACTCTCAGGGTTTTTTTTTTCATGAATTGTTTTTATAGAAGCACTTTTGTTATTTTTCTTAATATATTCGAGAAGTTGGCGTTTCTTGTTTTTACATTGATATTAATTTTTGCCATCAAAATATCCCTATTTTTTGAATATTACAAAGGTAAATAGGTCTTGTCCTGGATTCCTATAAGACTATTGGCTTGAAATTATGATTTTCAAAGTATTTCACTGAGTGCCTATAAAGGGTTAATACTTAGAAATAACAGTAACAGTGTTGACATAAATCAGTAAACTAAACAGTCAATAATTTAGATTTTTTTGTATGTAAACATAAGTGGAAAGAACAGACTTGCTAAATGTTAGATATAAGGATCAAATTTAATATCCACATGGTATTCATTGCATAGTTCCTTTTATTGGGAGGAACTACATTGTCAGACTTAATCTCATTCTTACCGTAGTAAAATTATAATCCATCGCAAAAACCCCCCACTGTGAAGGGAGTTCCTTTTTTTTTTCTTCTTTTATTAGAGACACAACCTTCCTTTTATTATGAAATCTTTCATTTCCACCTAAACAACAATGAATTAGATATGCAATGGAGCAATGTTTGGTTTCCTTATCATTTTAGTTCAAATATTTTTTGGTCTAGAAAATGTTTTTAGGCAATTCCCAGCAACAAAACAAGAACTTTCTTTGAAAACACTTAATGTAATTTAATGGCGTAACGACACAAGCAAAATTATCGTGGTGGGCCCCCTATGAAGTACAACACCCATATGTTTGAAACATATTGTATGAATGTTTTTTTTACCAACCTCCTAATGAACTATACACATTTATTAACATAGTAAATAAAAATACCACTGTCTGCTTTGCTATTGGTACCGTATTTAAACGGCTCACCATCATGTCGAAATCTGCCATGTGTCGCAGTATAAATAAGGTCCGGTCATAGGATTAGGTGGGATTACGAGGAATTTTTTCGCACCATTACATCTGCAACGAGACATCGTAGTCCAAAATTGCATAGCGGGCCAACCGGGTGTCAGTGATGGGGCCTCTAAGCAACTGCAATCAATGTTTACCGATATTTACGCCATTGCTATAATTGGAAAATTCATTGGAGGACTTTTTTTTTTTTAACAAACCTGCTATAAAGATCAAATGAAAGCAAATAAACCTCTATTAGAAATTAAATACTTTGAATTATGCCTAACATTTTTCTAATTCACAAGTTACAAATTGGCCCTTTATAAACAGAAGTGACAACATTTTGCCTCCATATGACCAATCTGATGTAGAGTTTCTTTATTTGCACAAAACTATTCCTCCGGTTGAGTAAGAATTACTAGTTTCACCTGTCCATAAAGCTTTTACAAACAAAACACATCTTTAGAACTTTTTCTTTTGCTCAGAAATAAAATGACCCATTGTGTCCTGTTAAATGATGGTCAGCAGCCATATTCCATTGGCACTTAAGACAAGGTACGTTTTTATTATATATAGCACGTTTCAGTAGAGAAACAATTCAAAGTGGTATACATGAAAAAGAACATTAAAAGTACATTGTTGTGTATAAATGCATTTGAATCATTAATAAATGTGAATAATCAAAAATATTAAAAATTAATTACATTAATAAAATGATTACAAAAAATAAAATGTATGCAAAGTTGGACTGCAAATGTGTGTAAATGTAAATCCCTTTATTGATCTCACAATGGGGAAATTCACTCTGCATTTAACCCGTCCCCTGCGGGGAGCAGTGGGCTGCCATTGTGTGGTGCCTGGGGAGCAGTGTGGGATTAAGAGCTTTGCTCAGGAACCCAGAGTTGAGGGTATGGGGATCAAACTGGGTACTTGCAACCTTCTCAGAGCACAAGTGCACTGCTCTAACCACTAGATCACCACTCCCTACAACTAATAAAATTTAGATAGCACAGTCAAACACCACTCCAAAGTCTGCTTTTAATCGTGATTAAAGCTACTTAGGGCTTTTGTGTTTTTACACTCTTCTGGGAAATTTGTTCTATACTGGTGGAGAATAAGAACTAAAAACTGCTTCTCAATGTTCGGGTCTGGTTCTGGATATGCAGAGTAGATTAAAGCCTGAAGACCTGAGAGATCTGATTGGATGATACACTTTTTAATGTACTTTTGTGCTAAGCTATTCAACAATTTATAAACTAATAGTAGCTGCCTCAGCTGGCCGATCGACTTTTTAGGCAGACATGTGAAAACTGCATCATACTGATCAATTCTGCTAAAGATGAATGCATGCATTATTTTTTCAAGGTACTACAGAAAGTTATTTAATCCTGGAGGTCTTCTGTCTGTAATCAAAGGCTGACTTTGTTTCTGTATTTATGTGCCACTAAAGGTTCAGATCTAAGTGCATCATTTCATTCACATATCAAACCTGATTGGTGTTTTCTAGTTGTAATAACTGAAGCTGTGTGTTAACTTTTAAACACTCCTACTAAATCTTCTGCTGCTTATCAGAGTCAAAGGTAACTGCTGCCTATCCCTACCAGTCTATGGGTGAAAGGATGGTACATCCTGAATGGGTCATTAGTCCACTGCAGCAAAACAATGACATAAAACCACACACACCTGGAGGCAGAGACACAAATGAACCTAACAGTCATGTGTTTGTGAGGAAGTACTCAAAGTATCCACACATGCACAGATAGAACATGCAAACTCCTTTCAGAAAGATGGCAGGCCACAAATCAATCCCTGGACCTTCTTGTTGCAAGGCAACGGTGCAACAAACCATGCCACCATGCAGCCACCAGGCAGCTCCTCCAAGTGGAGGAGTTCAAGCATCTTGGGCTCCTATTCGTGAGTGAGGGGGGTGTGGAGCGTAAGACTGAAAGAGGAATCAGTGCAGCTGCTGTTATAATGCGGACTCTGCACTGGTTTGTTGTGCTAAAGAGCTAGCTGAGCGAAAAGGCAAAGCTCTTGATTTACCCGTCGGTCTACGGTCCTCAGGGGATTCAGGTTTTAAAATGTGTCTCTAGTTTGAAAACAACATCACAACTTAGGAGGTCTTCAGATCTGTTGATTTGCAGATCTATAGATATTTTGCCATACCATGTGAGCAGACTAGAAAAATGGTGCTAAAGTATTTTAACATATTTAATTAAATAAATATGGTAAGATTTTCTTTACAATGTATTACAAAAAGTCTGTTTTTAGATTGAGTTATACTAGTGATATCTCGTTTAATATATATTTTTGACTTTATTCATACAGAATAAATTATTAAGGAGTAAAATCTAATTTTCAAGAGAAACCAGTTCTAACATTATATTATTATAATACTTACATAAAGAACAACAAGTGGAAGTAGACATAAATTATTGAAAACATTAAAATGTTTTGAAAATATTCTTCATGTTAGAAAAAAGAGTGAACAAGAGAAAGAATTAGATTAGATAGAGAACGCATTACAGAGTAGTACAATGACACTAAAAGCTGAAAAAAAAAAAAAATGTTAATTTCACCCTTTGCATCACAAAAACTTGACAGAAACATCTGCTCTTTTAAAAGGCACTTATATTCATTTTTTTTTGTTAACATGTTTTAATATGTTAACAAAAAAGTTAATCTGCATTTAACTTTACATTTGCATTACTTTACTTTTTTTTAAAGAAAACATCTAAACTATCTTTAAAAAATAATATCTAATTTTAAAAATATCTAATTCAGTTGTGTTTCACAGGGCTTTTTCACATAGTTCCTTTGAAGAAATACCAGGGGTGTCATTAAACCAAATAAACCAGAGGAAGTGCAGAGAGACAGGCAGACAAACAATATATTAGAGAAAATAAGGAGGAAAGTGAGGTAAAGTAGAAGGAAATGTAACATTTAGACGCCTAGCAAGTAATCTCTACAGGATTCGAACCGATGATTATAATTAGATATCACTTCCTGCACCAAACATCCTGAATGGTCACTTTCACTCAGACTAGTTTGTTCAATTTATTCCTGTACGTGGCAGCAGTTTTTCTTACAAGAGGGTAAGTGAAAAAAAAAGTTGCTACCAAGATCTATTAGCTTAGAAAGATTCTGTCAAAATAAAGCAACAGGCAATAATACGCTTCCGTACAATAGTGTTCAAAAACATACTATCTGAAAGAACTCATTTTTAACTGTTCTTTGAACATGAAATAAATTGAAATTAACAGTTTATTGTAGGGTCTTACAACTTGATACGTTTTTTTTTCACCGCGGCCTTACATCTGTCTATCTTAATGAAGAATTTCCCGTCTACTGGAATAGATCCCAGGCAGGTAAATGCTGTCAAAGACAAAAACTGTACATAAATCTATCCCAAGGAGAAAAAAAGTCGAGCCAGCCAGGAGTCGAACCTAGAATCTTCTGATCCGTAGTCAGACGCGTTATCCATTGCGCCACTGGCCCGATACAGATCCGCGGAGGTACAAAGAAGAATTCGAAAAACGGTTTGATGAGCCCCATGACGCTCTGTATTATTGATTTATACGCGAATTTGATTACGCATTTATATTTCCCATGTCTGTGTTTTAAGAAGACACACGCACGAGCCCACAGTTACCCTGGGATAACCGTTCAACATTTATGGATGGTCTTTGTATGGTCAACAGCACCCTCTAGCGTTATATTAACTGACGGTCACATAATGTGGTGCAAAAAAAAACAGGGCTGTGTCTATATATATTCTGTGTCTATTTCTCAATTTAGCATCATTCTAATTTCACACAAGCGGTTATTTTGCGTTTTCTTTCTTTCTTTTTTTTTTTTTCCAGCAAGTTGCAACTGGAAGACCGGCATCTCCGTTCCAGGTGGGGGCGGTAATGCGCCAAAATGTTCCCGTTACCATAGAAGAAGAACGGTGACGTCAAACCAAAACAGAAGTTTTCAGTGGCGGGAAATTTATTGAGCGTTACTTAAATCAGCTTGTTTTCAATGTAACGGAGTAATTTATCTCTAGAAACTCAGTTGAATTTCAACTTTTAACAAACGTTGTAGACAGGCTTTTTCCAAGCACATATTTTTAGTTTACTTTTTACTAACCCTGTGACGTGTGTTTGTCTTCGGGAAGATTATGAAAGGTGAAATGGATAAAATCGTCTCCTTGGCAGAGGAAGAAAGTACAGCTGAACTCCAGAAGTACCTCTCTTCACTGACTAATGACCAAGTAGGTCGATTAACAAAATGAATTTAACTAAATTGTGACTGACTGTGCTGATTGTGTTGTCTGGTTGTTTACATGTTATAATATTATCTCCCCATGATGGGCTATTTTAGCTTATAACTGCGACAACCAACAGTGCACTGAAGGGCAAGAAGGTCTGTTCTATGATCAAAGGAATATTTAAAGGTAACTGGCCCATCTGTTTTTCAATGCTTGTTTTTAGATCTTGCTATAATATATTTAATGGCCATTTATGCTTGTAAGTGCTGTAAGAATAAAGTTTGCTTCCTTGTTTGTAGGATCTCCACCTGTTTCCAGTGAAGGAGCAAATCGCAGGCTCCTGGTGTATGAGCATCTCATTCCTCTCTGTGAGTCTGGGGATCTTCAGACGGAGGTGGCAGCTGATATCATCGGTCTGCTGATGCTGGAGGTAAGCAGGGCATATTGGTAATGCAAAGACACATGTTTTAATCTTTACTTTTAAAGTATAAAATCTGAAAAGTCTGAAATACACTGGTATTTACTTAATTCATTCTTCTACATTTACATAAAGTTATTGGAGCTAAATTTCACAATAAATCAATCTGTTCTGGAAAATCCTGTCCAGTTGTTATATATCATTAATATATAAGCAGCATAGTGAAGATTTTACGGCTGAAACTTTAATTAATCGTGATTAATCGATTATTGAAATAATTGTCACCTAATTTAGTAATCAGTTAATCATCAAATGGAGTATAGAGGCTTGAAAAAATGCATTTTAGCTGACAGAACATCCCACTTAGAGTAGTAATTATACCAAAATTGTGATAAATTATATATACATTTTGCATTTAATGTAAATAATTTTTTTTTTCTTTTTCTGTCAGCTCTATCCAGAACTCCACAAGGGGAAAAGTTTTTAGTTTCACCTGTTTTTTTTTTTTTCGTAAAAAGTCTTCTTTAAGGAACCTTTAACTATCCAATTATTAATCGATTCATGGAAAAAATAATCAACAGATAAATCGATTGGCACAATAATCGTTAGTTGCAGCCGTAGAAGATTTCTTATTGTTTTATATTGAGTTCAGTCAATTTATTACATAAAATACATGACAGTGTGGTTGTAACGTGTTTTTGTACAGACTCATACATTGCCTGGATCATCTCTTGCCAAACTGGCCAATATCTTCGTCGACGCCATTAGAGTGGGGAAAATGGGCAGCGGGAAATCCCTGGAGCTGTTTCCTACCATCCTCACTGCCCTTGCTGCATGTGAAGCCTTGTCATACGGCAAAGGTTAAAAGCTAACTGATTGATTTCCTTGATGGCAGTCAGATATGAGGTATGAATGAGAGAAAACATGACTTCTTGTAATTAACAGGGGAGCTGAGCGGTGAAGAATACAAAAAGCAGCTCATTAACAGCCTCTGCTCCAGCAGGTAAAGACATGTTTGCTCTGTTTTAGTAACTGGGATTAACTAATAACTACGATGTGGTTCATAGGTTGTCTTTCTTCTTATTTTTCATGCAGATGGGATCCACAGTGTGTTATCCACTTGACAACCATGTTTAGGTAAAAACGACTGTTCATTTTCTATTAGTCTATGTTGACAGCCTCATGAATCCAATGTTTATGATCTTTTGTTACTCTTACAAACATTTATTTCTTTGATATTACAATGAAATGTTTTCCATCCCTCAGGGGACATTTGACCCTATTATTTCCAGTTTTTGATAAGTATGAACATAAAAAGAGGAAATGGCTTTTTGATAAAAAAAAAAATCTTCCAAATGCATAAACAGCATAGAGGACAACAATTAGGTGTTTATTTTACTGTTCTGTTTATATCCATACTCTGTCTCAGTATTAGTGTAACTGTACAAATTTTATTCTGCGGGAATGTCTGCTGTAAATAAAACGATGCATAAGAAATCTGGTATAGAAAAAGCATTTTGTTTTTTCTTTTTTTAGGGATGTGCCCATGTCATCAGAGGAGCTGCAGTTTCTGGTTGAGAAAGTCCTGAGAATGTTCTCCAAACTGGATTTGCAGGAGATCCCGCCACTGGTTTACCAGCTGCTGCTTTTATCTGCTAAAGTGTGTGTTTCTTCTTGTCTTTTGGTGGGGGCGGGTAATGTTTTACACATACATGCACAGTAGCAGCCATTCAAAATGGCCCTTCCCAGTCGAATGGCAGTCTACTTCCCTGCAACTCCCAGCGAAATCCCCTCCAACTTCCAGCCACTGTCCTTCTCCTTGGCCTGCATATTTATTCACTCTGACTCCACCCTTTTACTGAATTACAGAGTCTGACCAGGAGATTAAGCTTCTTTCTTGATCTTAAAGTCCACAAATCATGACAGAAAGCATATTTTAGCACAAAGATTGATGTTTAAAAAGGAATTATAGGGGACCAGTGAAGGCCATCAAGTAGGGGAATTTTGAATGGCTACTAGTGTACATGTTCCTCCTACTGCTAAGTCATTGTAATACTTTCTGTAATTTCCCATGTTTTGTTTTCAAGGGTTGTAAGAAACAGATTCTGGATGGAATCGTCAGCTACTTTAGGGACCAGGATATTCGCCAGGAAGAGGAGCAGAAAAATGGAGAGTAAGAAACTTCCTGAATTCCTTCTTTGCTCTACTGCAAACTCCCTTATTAATTATACAAATCCTTGTTCTTAGAAACCTGCATCTAGAAGTTCAGACTATCCCACAGGACCAGCTGAGGCATGTAGAGGGAACCGTCATTCTCCATATAGTTTTTGCCATAAGAATGGACCATGAACTCGGGAGGGAATTCCTGAAAAGCTTTAAGGTTCTATGCAGCAGAGCTTCTCTCTCTTTTTTGATGATTATTTTAAACATGACATTATAAAGTTAGTTTGTTTTTCTACAGACGTCCTATGGGAACCTGTGTCCTTTCAGCGTTGCCCTGTTGCTCTCTTTTGCACGTATCCAGCGATACGAGGAGCAGGCAAGAAAAGCTTCCTTGTTCCTTGTGTTTTCCTCTTTGAAATTAAAATCTGTTGCGTAATTGTTTTTTCATTTCCCCTATTGCTCGAAGGTTTTTGACCTTTTGAAAGGGGCTGTAATCAGGAGCTTTAAGGATGAGCAGCTGCAGCAAGGGTCAAAGTTTCTACAAGACGTCCTGCCGGGTCACTGCAGTGTAGCGAAGATGATACTAGATGCAGTGAAGAACAGGTAATGAAATGTCTCATATTTCCCCTTAAATCAAATCTGCCTTTTAATTAAAAAAACAAACAAAACAAATCAAGCAATCTTTAATGTTGAAATAAACGATTTTGTTTTCCCCTGTGTCCACCTTTGCCTTCTGAACAGTGTGTTTGGATGGGATCATGTCACTCAAGGATTGGTGCAGCTCGGGTTCGTTCTTATGGACACATTTGGACCCAAACCTGGACCATTTGGCAAGTCCACAGAGGGACCCGTCAGCGCTGCCCGGACCCCCCAACAGCAGGCGTGCAAGTTGGGCGGACAGATGCTCCTACAGGGCTTCAAAGTACGATAAAGTTTTCCCCCTATGCAGTCAGCCGTGTCATACGGAAGAATCATAAAATCGTTTGCATTTGTTCACACCTAAAAAAACACAAACTGCAGTATAATTTATCGGGATTTTATGGGCTTCATCTTTTACACCCTCTAAAAGGTGTTTCCTTCAGAATTGCTCAGTATTTCCTTCCATCTACAGCAAAGATGGTCTTATAATCTACCTTATAACCTAACTAGGACTTCTCTGTTGTTCTTTCATAAAATCCAAATGAAACACAGAATTTTTTTTTGTTAAAGCTCACCTAATGTTAATACTTTTGCCTGCCTGTCTGACTAAAATGTTTCTTTACCTTCTCACCGTGTACAGATACACGAGCCAATTAGAGGTGAGATACTGGAGCAGGTCCTGAACCGTCTGGTCACAAAGACCGCCTCGCCTGTCACTCATTACTTGGGTAATAAAGGTTTCAGTAGTTTACAGATAAAATGGCTCCTATCAGTTATGTTGCAGGAACTGATGCTGCTGGGAATGTTTTGTCTCCTCAGACCTTTTCTCTGACCTCGTGACCTCCGCTCCAATGATTCTCCTAGAGTCGTCCTCCAAGGTTACGGAGACGTTTGACCACTTGACCTACTTGCCTCTGGCCACCGTTCAAGGCCTGCTGAAAGCTGTCCAGGTATCTAAACAGACCGATTCATCTTTTTTTTTTTTTTTTTTTTACATTCAGAGGTTTCTGAAGTGAAACTTTTATTTCTGTTTTCCATCTTCAGCCGCTGCTTAAAGTCAGCATGTCTCTGAAAGATTCTCTGATCTTGGTTCTTCGTAAGGCCATGTTTTCCAGGTATGAGCTGCTTTGCTCCTAATCAGACCAATCCAACACGTGAATGAGTTTCCTTCTTAACCCTTTATGTTGCTCTCCATCAGTCAGCTGGATGGCAGGAAGTCAGCAGTGACTGGATTTTTGCTGTTGCTGAAAAACTTTAAGGTTTTGGGTAGCTTGTCTTCAAGTCAGTGCAGCCAAGCTATCTCCTCCAGCCAGGTACTGTCCCAGCATCTCTAATTACAGACTCAAATCACTTCTTTGTGATCTGTTAATAGTTTCTTTTCACTACTGATTAGGTCCAAGTGGATGTTCACTCTCGCTACAACTCTGCTGCCAATGAAGCCTTCTGCTTGGAGATTCTCAGCAGCCTGCGTCGCTGCCTTGGTCAGCAGGCTGATGTGAGGCTTATGCTCTATGAGGTAGGAAATATTTAAAAGTAAGTTATTTTTATTTTTTATTCCGAAAAAGATTGTCTGGGAAAGCAGCACATAGCTTTAAACTTCTTTAAAGCTTGTTGAATGATTAAGAAAATTATTTTTAATGGTTTTTTTTTCAGGGTTTCTATGATGTCCTACGTCGCAACTCTCAGCTTGCGAGCTCCATCATGCAGACTCTTCTGTCACAGGTACGTACTGAAGCCTCTTCCACAGAGCAAAGGAGGACTGTCTCCATAATGACCGACCGCCTCTGGGTAGTTCAAAAATAGATGGTGAGATTCCAGGCTGACCGCATTTAGATCAGGGGTCTGTATTAATAGTGGCTAAAAATGATATAAAGAACCAACTAACATGATATAATAACAAATAGCATTCTGCGAAGCTTTTATGAAGAATATTTGAATTGAATTTACACAACAGAATGACATTAAAAAAAACAAAAAAAACAGAAAATATGTTTTAGAGCAATTTTTCTTGACATTAGCTTGGAAATTATGGCTGTTTTTTGTTTATGTCAACTACTACCCTGCAGAAGAAAATCAATGCTTTATCTTAATTGTTTTATGATTTTCCTTATTTTAAAAGCTTAACATCCAATATAATGTTGGCTGTTTAAAATGCAGATTTGTAATGGCATGTATTTAACAAGAGTAATAAGTTGTGTTTTATTCAAAGGTCATGTGATATTTTGCAGTTCTAAATGACTTTTATTTAGATGCAAAATGGCTCGGGTTTTTAAACACAGATGTAATGGTACATTATTATTATTAAAACTTATTATTATTATAAGTTTTAAAAACAATGATACCAGATGAAGCATTACGTCAGCTGTTGAGGGCTGTGACCAACCTGATGTGTCAGCTGGACTTCAACCCCCGTTAGATCTCTAAATTAAATTTGTGGAGATGTGAAAGAGGCACATTATTCCTGTTTTGAAGTGTTTATGTAAGGGGTCTCATCTCCACATTCATGAACATTTCTGTACATATGCGTAAGAAGGCTAAAAATGGCTTTGGCAAGTTTAGCCTAGTAGCTGTTTCCTTCTTATTCTCCCGATTTGCAATTTTAAGCAACACGTTCTCGTCTTTCCCATTCCTAAAGGAGCTAAGGGAAACGGGCCTCTGTGTTGCTTTACTTTATTAACATAAAATAAGAAGAATTCATTCATGTTTTCCAGTAAGTTAACAATAAACATTACTTCCTCAGGTGAGGCGGTACTATGAACCGGAACAGGATCTGCTCCCCCCCATCAAACTGGAGCCATGCATCACCGCTCACGGCGACCAGGTCTTCCTGCAGGAGCCACTGGTACTCTAGGCTTTGAGGTTTTGTTGTCATTTCTTGCTTTTGTTGATAAGTGCTTTAAGATGTTTTTTTTATTGTTTATGTTAGGCGCATTTAGTGAGCTGCACTGTTCACTGCCTGATGTGGCTGCAGAATGCACAGCGAGCTGCAAACCTTAACGCCGATGATAGCGACGAAGAGGAAGAGGAGGAGGGATACAGAGCCGAATTACAGGCAATGCTGGAGAGCATGACTAGACGCATGATCAAATGTGAACTGGAGGACTTTGAATTGGTAGGACATGGAGGACTGGGTTCTTTTTTTTTTACTTGAGAAGTTGAAGCATTGTTTAAAACTTTTTGGCCTTTTCAATCAGGACAAATCTGCAGAGTTTTCTTTGGGATCCAGCGTTGGAGTGAAGAATAACATCTACGCCGTGTTGGTGATGGGACTATATGAAGTCCTGATGGAGTATAACTTCATCAAAGCAAACTACAAGTAAAAATCCACTCTTTTCAGGGTTTTTGTTAGAAAAATTAAATCATCCAATTGTTCTTAGATAACTTTTCTATATACTTTGTCCTTAATATAATTCTATTGTTGTAGGCTGAGAACAGTTCTTGTTTTGTTATTAGTAGGATTTACTTTCAAAATAATAACTCGATAGTAGAAAGAACAAGATCTTGGTTTCTTGAAATCAGTGAAACTTCTGTAAAATCTTCTGTTTTACAGTTTTGTAGTTGAATTAAAAAGAAGTGCTAATGAGCTGTTGTCTCTGTCTTGCAGTAAGAGCCGCTTCGAGGAGCTTCTTGAGCTCTTCAACAAGCACCACAAGCTGTCCGAGATCTTGAAGGAGAAATCTGGAAAGGGTCGAGCGCCGTCACACAAGACTCCACGCAGTTTACTCTCCATGGGCTTCGTCTCAACTCTCATCACCGTCCTCTTCAGGTCAGATCTCTTAACTGGAACGCTTTCTGTGGGGTCACTGTGTTTCAAAAAGTGGTGATCAGAACCTTCTGTTTTTAAAGGTCCCTTTCAAAGCCTTTAAATGACTTTAATCTTTATTGCAGAATCATTGTCTCAGACTAAAATATGTAGAAACAAACAAAGTTTTAAAGGTCCTATATCTGTTTTTTTAAGCATATAATCACCTATAGGTAATGACATGATATAATACACTACATGGGTATTAATTTATGTAAGTTTCCAAGAACAGGGAGGGACTGCTGTCAGATAGCAGAACTGACAAGGATTATTCAGATATGAACCAAACAAGTGAAATACCACCTTGTGCATGGATGTGATGAATGAATTGCATCATAACATAATTCATGAATATATTATGTATTTTATACATAAAATTATATTAAACATTAACAGCTTATTAGCAACCCTTACATTCCTTAAATATATGTGCAAAATTTTCTAAATATACACACTAATTCTTTACCAATTGCTGTCATGTTTGCCTCTATAAAATGGTTTGTCATGAAAAAAAAGAGCAAACCTTAGCCAATCAAATACATTAAAGCATAAATGAACTAGTTAATGCAACATTAAGCCTAAAATAAAAATTATTACTCCGTTTATAACAGACATCAAAATGATTCTGTTCGGATTTATTCAGATATGAGCAGATTATCCCTTCTGCTGTTCAGGATGAGCCGCACCTAAAGGGGAACGCTGCTTTATAGTGCAAGTTTTGATGATCTTAAAATAAATATTTCCTCTATGATTCAAAATGGAAAGTTTTTCATTTGTTTTGGCTACTGTTATAAAATGGAAATAATGATCAACCACAGAAGCAAATGAGGTTTACTTTACTTGACCCGAGGCAAACGTGTCTGGATGAGGATCAGACCTTCACTTCTGCTATTGTATGAGGGATAGTAAGTTATGGAAGGTACAGCAGGAGATTTTTATTAAAGGCTTTTTTTCAGACATTTTAACTGAGTTTAAATAATATTGGGGGAGGCTGTAGTCACTACAGCAGTGGAGGTATTTTATACCAAACGACATGATCTTTGCCATAAAAGCGACTTCTTTTATCGTAAATATTTTTTTACGAACTTTCCCTGAAAGCTTGAACCCTTGAAATGTTTTTCTTCTCCAGAGATAACAGTCAAAGCAGAGAGGAGGCTCTGTCTGTGCTCCGATCAAGCGGGGAGTTTGTGCGTTACGCTCTGTGTGTCGCGGTTCAGAAGATCCAACAGCTGGAGGAAAGCGGTCACACGGACGGTCCAGATGGGCAGCATTCAGACAAGACCTTCCGCTTCCTCTGCGACATGACTAGGTCCGACATCACCGCGTCTTATTAGTGCTTTAGACTTTGTAGTTTGTAGTTTATGAGTGTGTGGGTGTTTGGCAGTGTGCTGATGTGGCGTTACACTAATATCCCTGCTGCGGTGGAGGAGGCAGGGAGGAAGGAGAAGCGCTGCAGCTTGTCCCAGCTTTGTCTGGAGGGTCTGCTGCGGATCTTCACCACCTGCCAGCAGCGTTACCCAGAGAGGATGGCCCAGCTGCTTTCTACCATGGGTTAGATATACATTGTGAAGATACTGAAAGTTCTTGCTAAAAAGTAGGGGACCAGACATTTATATTTGAATCTCATGCAGACATGGCAGAAGATGAAGCTGAGCAGGACGATGCTGCAGAGATGAACTACTTTTACATCAGACAGTTCCAGGTCTGAATCGTCCTCCTTTACTAAAGATCCACCTCAGATGACATGTGGTTTTCCCAACATTTTCTCTGAATGTATTTTTTTTGCTCGTTAACAGAGGGCGCTGTTCACTCAGTTGAGTGGAGGAGAGGAGGAATTTAACAGCCGAGAAGCTCAGCTGCTGGTCAGCATTTTGACCGTGCTTTCCCGTCAGCTGAAGCCCACCTCTAAACAGGCACGTCCCCCTGATGCATGGAAACGTCAGTCAGAGAAGCAACTGTTTTATCTGACTGGTTTTCTTTCAATTTACAGTTTACTCAGATGATCACCTGGACAGTAAAGATCTGCAAGGAAACTAGTTTTGGTTGGTGCAGTTTTCTATCTGTCAGCTTACTAAGGGCACAGAAACAAACCTGGAATTGAACTCCTTGTGTTTTTGTCTTTGCTGTTCTAGAGGACTCTGCCTTCTGTAAGGGGCTCCTGTCCCTTCTCTTCAGCCTGCAGGTCCTCTACAAGAGTCAAACGGGCCTTTTGCTGGAGCTTTGTCAAGACATTCACAGCCAGTTGGGAGATATTGATCAGGTGATTAAAATTTCACTGTTCGAAGATTTAAGGTACATTTACTTTGGCTTTATAAGTCAAAAATGAATTAGTTTTGAGTGCAGAACTGGGGGATGCTGACAGCCTTTTATTATACGGCGTTAAAATGGTTTACTTTCCTATCTGTGTAGTCTCCTTATGGGAAGCAAACTACACTTTAAAGTAGGGCTGGGCGATAATTCAATAACGATATATATCGATCGATAGACGTGTGGCGCAATTGAAAATTCCATTTATTTATTTGTTATATTTATTTTGGTCACTTTTCTGGTCACTTTAGTTTATTCTTTGTCAGTATTTAAGAACATAACTCAGGTCTTTTAAGTTATTTTTCTTTAAAACAATTCTGTTATGGTTAAAAAAGTTGGTTAAATCAAGATTTAATTCGCAGTCTGTGTTTGTGTTCTTTATTAAAATTAAATCATTTAGCGATATCATAAAAAGTCCAGGCAGAGCTGCACATAAAATATGGTTTCAAATCTTTTCAATAATTATTGATATCGATCAATATGCATTTTTTTTTTCTATATCGCCTGGCCCTACGTTATATATGACTATTTATCTCTCTTATCAGGATGTGGAGGTGGAAAAACAGTCTCATTTTAGCATCATCAACATGAAAACAGCAACGACTGCAGCAGTAAGTGTGGTATTTGCTACTGAAAACGTTTGGATTTGTTGTCTCTATTTTAACCTTTACCTCTCGCCCCAGCTGCTGGTCCTGTCTCAAGTTGACCGGGTTCTTGATGAAGTAGACTGGCTTATCACCAGAAAGAAAACTCAAACAGCCTCTGATAAACCTGCCTCTGGTAGGATCTGTAGTTATTTATTTTCTCAAAGATGCCTAGTTGTATGATGTATCAAAGCTGCATAGCTTGAACAGCCGTGGATCTTCTCCGCTTATAGCCGAGGCCTCCCAGGCTGCAGCTCAGCAGGATCCAGTTGAGAAGGCAGTGACTCTGCAGCTGGGGACCCTCCTGACCGCATTAAATGAGCTGGTCCAGACGGCTCTGCTGCCTGGAAACTGCACCATAACACTGCTGAGAGAGCTGAGCCGTACTTACACCATCCTCACCACCCTGGTCAAATATGTGCGTATCATCTGACCCTTACAGCGATCCTTTGTGCTCAAACTTTACTGACATCTCCTTCTCTTAAATCCACATTGTAGTATATCCAGATGTGTGCCAGCCAGCATGGATATTTGCCAAATAGATTTGAAAAATTGGTAGGTTTGAACTATCATTTGAAATTCCTCTATTCTTTCCTTGTATCACACTAATTTGATGCTTTTTCTATGCAGGTTAAACTCTCCGGTTCCCACCTGACGCCTCAATGCTACTCCTTTATCACATATGCCCAGGTACCATCCCCATCAGATCGGTGTCATAAAAACTAGCTGGGGAGCATGATGTTTATTTGTTTTTCTTTGGTTAGAGTGGAGAGTCCAGCTTCGGGGATGACAAGAAGAAAAAGAAGAGGAACGAGGTGAATACCGCTGCTTCGGTGAGGACTTAAACCACATTCCTGTTATAACTCTAAATGCCATTTTTATGATGTTTGGTTAATTCATGAAGTTTCATTTCTAAATATAATTTAACTGAACTGTTAGAGGGTCACTAAAAGCCCCAAATGTTCCACATTGAACCCTGTCGTTTTCTTGGCAGGCAAAGCTGCTGCGTGAAACAAAGGCCATCCCCAACCTTATCTTCAGCATTGAGCAGTATGAGAAGTACCTCATCACACTCTCCAAGAAATCAAAGGTTTTTGGAAACAATTTTATAGAAACAAAATACATATTTAACAAAAATAAGTGTTGTTCAGACAGAGCTTGTGCAGTGTTTAACGATTGGGGTCCATTCTTCCAGGTCAATCTGATGCAGTACATGAAGCTGAGCACTTCAAGAGATTTCCGCATCAACGCTGCTACCTTGGATGCAGCTCTGCAGGAGCAGGAGGAACCAGAGGAGGTCAACAGAAAGCTTTCTTCCTTACCTTCAGTCTCTAACAAGTTTACTCCTAATGTTACAAAAAGAGAAAAGTATATGATTTTTGTTTTCCAGATTCTGCTCCATTAATGTCTCTTTTCTCTTATTTCAGACTCAGGAGTCACAGGAAACAGAGGAGGCACAGGAGCCCAAACAGAAGAAAAGGAAACAGTGATCTGGAAGGATTTCTCCTCTCTGCATCATTAAACCCAACCTGTTGATGTTTAAGAGGAGCAGCCCCAGAAGCTGCTACCTCCCTTTGCTCAGAGAGCCTTTGGTGATGCTGATGATCTGGTAGATGTCCAGGGCCTCGCCTGTGGGAAATTTTGCACACTTTATTTAATAAGCAATTACAGTTATGTCACTTTGTTATAAGACCATTCCTTAAATATTAACAAAACAGTTTAAACGGTATTAAAATTGGAATTAGTTTTTCCTTATTCTCCATTGTTGAAAAATGTGTAAATAGTTTAGCTTGTTCTTTTCGATTCCCTTATAAACATTCTCCTTTTATTTGAGTAAAAAAATAATAAAAAAAACCAGTAAATGTGCTGCATAGCAAGATGATTTATACACACTAATGGGTGCAAACACAATGTTTTCTTTTATTATTGCATGTTTGATTATTAACTTTCTTGCTAGTTAAGTTACAAAGAAGAAAAATCTTATTTTTAAGCTATTTAAAACAATAAAACTAATGGAGAAATCCGACAGCTGAATAACATCAACTAGTGCTGTGAATATTTTAATATTCTTGGCTAAATAAATTGTTCTTTAAAATCTTAGACTTCCTCCTGTCTTCTCTCTGTATTAAAGCGCTCAACTAACAAATCCTGGTATTTAAACCAAAATAGCTCACAAAGCTGTTCAGAGCTCACCAGGTGGAATACCGTATCTCCTTTCCAAACCGGTGGGGTTAGAAGGAGTCACACAATCCATAGTGACCTCCTTCCTCAGACACTGATCGATATCCACTGCACTGAAGAACGCTACAGACTGGGGAAGATCCTCCATGCCCAAAGCATGGGCAAACATGCACCTGCCATGAAAAGCATCAGCAAATGTTTATTTTCACAGTCCTACAATGGAGATGTCGGTAAATATCAGGGGTCTAATTTATAAAGTTTGTGTCGGACAAAACGGGACCTGAAACATGCAAACACTGACTTCCACGCAGAGGTTGTGATTTATGGCGGTAAAAAAAGTGGGAAATTTGGGACACAAATGTTTACCGAGAACTGAAGCCAGCTTGCGTCATAATTTTTCACTTAGATGTTTAAGTTCACTACGTATCAAATCGTAGATCGTCTTTAATCAGCAAATGCAGCGTGTTTGCTGAGTGCATGCTGGCACTGCTAATCTGATCCATCACAAACAAAAGCCAGCTTAAATTAGACCTCCAAATCCACATAAACGTTTCCTCATCATCGCTTCCTCTCTCCAATGATCATCAGGGCGAGTTGTACCACAGTTTAAAGAATAAATGTCGAGGTGTGAGGATTTCACACAAATTACTGTAAACATTTAAACCACCCTTGCGTAATGGATGATTAAACGATACTGGAGACTTTGGAAATGGAAAGATTAGGAGTGAAAGATTTTCAGGGATTAATGTTTCCTGAACCACAATAATGGGTCTGGATCAGCTGATCAGACTCCATAGAGCATTGCTGCCATATCTATGAGCTGAACTGGGTCCAGTCCTGGAGAGACCAACCAGTGCAAATCTGCCTGGTGACTTTATTAATCTGATCCCTCCACATCAGGCCATTTATTTACAGTGGCAACCAAATATATGTATCTGACTTTCCACTTCTCACCAACATCTTAGCGGAGCTGCACTTTTTTCCGCTCTCACTGCTGCGGTTGCCATCGGTAACCATTAAATAACATTGATCAGCTGGTTAATTTAAATACACTATAACATTCATGCAGTCTTTAGATCATTTATGGTTGAATGAGGCCGTGTAAGGGCCAAACATGAAGTGCAGCTTTGGATGCAAACTTTGATGCACAGCTTTGATCTATAAAGAAAACATTTCTGCGTTTTGTGCATGCACATAGTTTATAACTCTACTTTTTTTTTTTTTTGCCGTACCACATTTTGTTGTTTTTTTTGCATGAGTACGCATTTATAAATGAGACCCCTGAACTGTTCTGCACAAATACCTTGTAAGCAGGTTTGTGATTTGGAGCGCCAGCGCTGCTCTGTAACGGTCTTCGCTGCGAACGAGGTACCGCACTTCATCGTGGATGCTGATGCAGAAACGGCCGTCGATGTTGTACTCTTCAAAGAGCCACTTCATGGCCACCAGCATTAGGTGCAGGTAGTCCACCGCCGAGCTCTGCACCGCCCAGTTCACTCTGCTAGTGATAAACTAGGAAAATAACATAACATGGGTCAACAAGATAGCAAGGCAAGTATCCCATTAGTTAAAAATGAGGAATCCACTGAGAAATTAGCAGCTGACTAAAATCTGTTTAATGAGCGGACATTGTATCGTACATAGGCTGTATCTGCACTGAAAACACTCTTCAGTGTGGAAGTTGTGGGGGACACAAACAGAGTCAGTTTTCTGTAAGTTATCTGCAACATCCTGCTTCCCAGGAGTTGGAATGTGAAGCGACATGGAGTCTTTTCTCCTACATATTCTTCAAAATGGAAAAATAAAAGCACATAAAGATAGATAATATCAGAATTATTGGTAAAGTGGCAATTACCAAAAGCGTGTGTAATATAATGCCTCTGATGCCCCAGCCATGTTCAAAATGAACTAGATCTGCACGTCTCACCTCATCCTTTACTGCCTTGGGCTCCAGAGCTCTGCTGATCCTGCAGCCTAGAACAGGAGTGGCCGGCTGGGCTGAATGAGCGATACTCTCCAGCTTGTTGAACATGTCTGACTCCGTGCCTCCTGCCCAGACACGTTTGCCAACAACATCCCACCTCTTCCGCCGTGAGCTGACATGGAATGAAAAATAAAAAGTAGACTGTAATTGAAGATGGAACAAATACAGCCTCTGAGATTTATAGTGTTTGATTTGCTTAAGTTACCTTTGCGATGCAAGTCTACTGATCCTTCGCAGCTCCTCCAGCGAGATGCTGCCATTCTCCTCCCTTTGCACATCTATGCCCAGTTCATTGACAAGCCACTCGCCCTCCTCTGATAGATGGTATCTGACAAGAAAAATACATAAACTGAGACAGCCTCCAAACAACCACAAATAATTATTTAATTGCTGGTCTCACCTGCGTACCCCCTTGGTTAAAGCATACATCTGCCTGGCCTTGCTGGCGGCCTCTGTCTGATTGAGGCGGTGGTTGAACTGCATCAGCAGCCTCTCTGCAAACGGCTGCCCCGCCCCGTATATTCGCCCGTAGTTGAACACCTTAGCGTGTTCTCTGCTGATACCCACAGCGTCTGCCGTCCTGCTGTGCAGGTCCGTACCCTGACTCTTCTTTCCCTGAAGGGTCATCCACCCAAAGGCTGTACAACCTAAACCGCAGATGTTTGGCAATATTAGATGAATAAAAGAAAGAAAAAAGCATTTTTCTGCAATGAAGCCCAATTTAATGGGGGTTATTTTTACCATGCATCCCGGCAAACTGAGCTTCTCCAAGTACAGCAGCAATCCATAACTCCTGAGAGTCTACATCTGCTCCAACCAGGTGATATCCAGGTGGTACCTGCACCATGGCTTTTAGTTCGCTGCCTACCCGGTCCCTCTGAGGAAAAAAAATGATTTATTCCAAGCTGTCTGGTAAAACAATGATTTCACACTCATGAATATGAGTCCAACTCAGGACTTTTAAAGAGTAATTTCAAAATTAATTTTCCTGTGTTGAATATTTAAACTGATGACATCTAGGGTGTGAAAGTACGACGATTGGGTGCTCAACTTTGACTTTACTATGTTGCAGATTTCTCCCAGATCTGTTTGGAGGTTCTCTATTCTTTTCTCTGCATGTTGCACAGAAATCAAGAAGGTTCTGGTATCATTTATCCTGGGCAAAATTTAAATTCATTTAAGAAACTTGGTTTCCTAACACAAACACTTTAAAAGATTGGCTATTTGCATGTTTAATTACCATAAAGTCAGAGTATCTTTCAAGCTTAATATTAGCCTAAGTCCAAAACCAGAAGACCCCCATGGTCATCGTTCAACAAATTGCACAATGAAATCAATTTAGTGAAAGTATGGATTATAAATAAGTAGTAAGGATAAAAAGGGAAAAAAATAAGTTGAAAAATATAAAAATAAATATGTAAAATTACTAAATATAAGAAGATGAAAGTATTTGATGTTTGATCAGGTTTGTGGTGAAACTCCCACCTGTGTCCAGGTTTTTAAGGTAGTCCTTTTTTAAATGCCCTAGTACTACTGGCAGCCATTACCAACTAACCCATAGCATGATGTAGCCACCACCATGCTTGAAAGCTGGTAAAGTGTTTGTCATTATGGATAAACAGCTCAATGTTTGTCTTGTATATAAAAATAAATCTTTATTTTAAATATTTTGGTCAGCACTCTCAGCCCTCTCAGACTATGACTCTGGTGTTCCAGCAGCTTCCAGTTTGTCAGCTATTTTTCTTCCCTCCAAAAGAGGACAGTTTGAGTCGGATGGTATAAACATACAACAACACAAACACATCCGATGTTCTTATGTCTGTTCAAGACTACATATGTATAACTAAGAAGTTTATTAAACCAATTCAAGTCTCTAAGAAATAGAGAAATTCAAATGTTTAACAATAATCTAAGAAAATGAACAAAAGAACTCTGTCTTTAAATGTGTACTTAAACCCAGCTTCCTACCCGGGCATTACTTGCGGTCAGCCAGGTTGGCTCCACGGCCCGCCGGGTTACCGTCCCAGCTGTAATGACCTGAGGCAGTATGGCACCATACTGGCCCTCTTCATCGTAGTCCTCATGCCTGTAGAGGAATCCTAAAGTTAGACAAACAAAGAAACCTTTTTTGTTCTATTTCAACATGCCGTACAAACCTGCTGACGTTACGAGGAAGCTCTCCCTTTCTTAGCCACAGCACCATCTGAGAACTGAGATTAAAAAAAAAAAAAATCCACATTCATCTCTTTTAAAAAGTAATCAGCTTGGATCAGAACATCCAGCAGAACCAGGTACCTTATCCGCTTGTGAGCATTCCTCCAGAAGGACATCGTCTTGTTGATCTCCAGCGCTCGTGTTGCGTTGGTTCCGCTTCTTCCAGCTCTTAGTGTGCCATCCTCCATTTTAGCCAGGAAGTCCTTCGAGAAAGGGCTGCCCACGTTGTTGTGGTTACCGTCCTGTAACTCATAAAAAGTCAGAGTGAGGAAAACCGACCCAACAGAACCATCGACGATACAGAAAAGAGAAAACCGTTGCTTACCTTGTGAGGTAACTTAAAAAACCAACATCCTGGAATATCTACATCTTCGTAGGGGCCGTTTCCATGGTGATAGTGGCAGTGACTCTCCTCACTGACGAAACGGGGATCTTGGGACACCTGGTGAAGAATCAAAGATGAGCAAAACAATGAATGCCATTAAATCTTCACAATGAGAGAGACTTTGTTGATCTACACTGACCTTCTTCAACTTTTTCTCCTTTTTCACCACTCCAGCTCCATTTTCTTCAGAGAGACGTTCTAAAGAACTTAACTCCTCCACCTTTAAGTGCAAAAGAAACAAATAAACATACAAAAAAATTAAAAATCTAAGTCAGAGCAAGTAGCAAGGATCGATTACTAATAAGGGTCAAGCAATTACACCAAAGCTCCGTTATGAATACAATATTTCTATGCTGTTTTTCTGTATTTGTTAAGCTCAGCACCTTTGTCCAAACAGCGCTGTCGGTCCACACAAGCTCATCTGAAGGGTTCAGACACTCAGGTTGCTCCTTG
This sequence comes from Cyprinodon variegatus, assembly GCF_000732505.1. NCBI lineage: Eukaryota > Metazoa > Chordata > Actinopteri > Cyprinodontiformes > Cyprinodontidae > Cyprinodon > Cyprinodon variegatus. The sequence goes on from NW_015150488.1 coordinate 1,900,282, forward strand.
CTGTTCTGCTCACAATATTCTTTGTATACCCTTTCAATTGCTCTGTGGAAATAGAAACACTCTGAAAACTAAGGCTAAACAACAACACAATATTAGAGGATGAATTCTGTTGCAGATTATTTGAGTTTTACAAAAAAGTTTCAAAGTGAAACATCCACAGAGGAAGAATCACATTAAGGAAAAAGAAAATTCCTTGAAAATGAAAACTACAGTCATTGCTACTCTGCATACATATTCATAGACTATAAAGAAGAATAAACAATGAGTTTTTAATGGTGGAAAGATTCAAGGCTGCTATGAAGAGAAATCTCATTCAATTAAATTCATGTAAAATTAATAAAAAACTAATTTGCCTTTTGTTTTAGTTTTTCTGGGTGTTATCAAGGACAGAGCAACTCACTTCAATCAAGAAGTCATTGCTGCTCTACAGAGGAGTGGTATTAAAATCTTTGATCAACTAACAACATCTGAATCAACCCTTCATCAACGGTTCAATTGGTGTCAAACAAAGTGTAGCAAAGGGCCATGGAGCCAGTGCAGAGCTTGTTCAGGAACCGCAGATGGCAGCTGTGCGAGTTTCTGCAGGCAGAAAAAGGGGAACACCCTGATGCTGACCTGTGATCAAGAAGAGCGGCTAAAACATCAACGATGGACTGATGGTCTGCTAGAGTGGCACTCAAAACATGGTCCAGGAGCAACGATACAGGAGCAGTTTGGTGATGAACTGATTGTTTCAGCAGGATAAGAAAACCAGACGGCAACATGATAAGAAAGCAGCTCAGAAACAAAGGCTGATTCTTTATTTTTAAAAGAAACGTTTATTTCTTTATGCTTTGGCTGAATGTTTTCTGGTAGGACCGTGCAAGTGGACCCAGAGCCATGTGAGGGTGAGTGGTACCAAGAATCAATGCTTTGGTATTCCTTCGTCCCAAGAAGAGATTTGCAATATTTTTTACTTTCAACATCACACTGCTGCTTGAGTTTGGCCGTTTTCTTTTTTTATAGATATTCTAATACACTTCCAATTATTTTCTTGCAATGCAAGCGTTTGTGTTTTAGCTGAACAGCACTAAATCATGTACCTGTGTGGGCACAACGACTCCAGTGTGTCCTCCTGAGAATTCAAATTGTCCCTCCGTCCCGGTACCAGATACCCCCAGCCATGTTTCTCTGTGTAATGCAGGGGGAAACCGTCCCACGTCAGACCCATCAGCTTCGGCGTCAGTCTCATCTGCAGGCTGATGAGGCTGGCTCCAGGTGACCAGCAGTCCTCCGACATCTTCTCACACAGCTTACGGTACCACCTGAAGAAAATCAGCCCAAAGAAAGTGTAAGATGATCATCAATAGATGACTGTGGTGGTTTTAGAATAAGCTTACCCTGGATGTCCAGGAAGATGTTGCCTTCTTTTAGGAAGACGAGTCACTGTTTCCTTTAATTTCTCAACAGCCAGCCTGCTGGGGCACGGACCTGCCATCTCCTCCTCAGATGGTGGGCCTGGGTCTGAAAACCAAAACAGGCTGCTTTATTGGAATTGTAACAACTTGCAGAAATGGAGTAAAAGTTAAAGAAAGGTTATACCATCTTCCCAATCTGGAAGAGGGGTGGAAGTCTTTGCCTCATCTGTTTTTTTGGAGTTTTTTCTCTTAGCAGCCATTTTCTTCTGCTTAAACTCCTGAACGTCCCACTCAAGATCCCAAAGCCAGGGGTCGTCTTTGTACCTTAGAATGAAAACCATGAGCTCCAGATCAGGGCTCAGCCAACTTTACAACCTAAAAAACATTGTTGTCTTCAACCCTGTTAGATAAAACATGCCATAAAGGCTAAATTACCCTTTAAAAAAAAAGAAAATATGTTCATTTCATAGAAAGAGAAAGAATGGAAAAAAATGTATCTAAAAATTACAACTAAATAAGTAAATAAAAGTTACTTAAAAATGTGAAAATAGCATGAAAACAATTTGAAAATAAAAAAAGAATAGCGTTTTTATCAAATATTTTTTACTCAAGGTTCTAGAGATATATAGAAAAGACGGCATTCAACCATTTAGCCTGTCTAAATACATCACTTTATGACACAACCTGGAATTAGATGCTATAACAGTCAGCAACACGGAGCTTTAATCAGTTACTTCCTGACCTGTCATCCTGCAGCAGCTGACAGGCATCGTCGGCAAGAGTCATCAGAGACTTCTTCATCTCCCTCTGGAGCTCTTCGTAAACATCCTGAGAATCCTCCAGGTACCGGTCCCAGTTCTGATTGACGGGAAGGTAGCTGACACCCATCTCCAGCATCCCAGCAAACGTCACCGGATGCGGACACCTTACCACACAGAGGAGAGTAGAGCAAGTTTTTAAAAGCAGCTAGTTTAAACACATTTTCATTTTTCAGTTCAGAGATGTGCTGTTTCCCTAAGAACCAAACTAATTTATATGACCATAATGTGGCAGAAACCTAACAGTGCAGATCACAGAGCAAACCTCAATGAAACACGACAGTAGAAGCATCATGCTGTGGGGAAGCTTTACATTAGCAGGTTAGGCAGATTGATCACACATTATGTGGGGAAATAGAGTAAGCATAGAAAAAAAAATGTTCCCCTAAAGTGAAATAAGAATTTAAAGAGAGACCTGACACGTGCGTCTCAATGATTTAGCATAAAATAACATATATTTTTTGGATGTTTAAAGCTGTTAAAGACATAACCAGAGAGACTTCCAGTTTTAAATAAAAACTGTTCTGCGAGGTTCTGACTCAAGTAGGCCAAAAAAAAAACAGAGCCCCATTCATCGGTTTTCTATTCTATGCTGCATTTTAACTGTGCGTTGCCCCATGATGGCCTGTAACAGTGAATTTAAGGATTTAACCTGACAAAATGAGGTAAATGGGTTGATAATTTTGCATGGTTTAGGTAGTTAAAAGTTGGAGGTTAACATTTACAGACCTCTCCATGAAGAGTGGCAGCTGCTCTGAGAAAACCTGATGCGTCGCCTCAACGTCCAATGCGCAGTACTGCATTAACTCCTGTAGGTGGCAGCAGAAGCACACAGGTTCTCCCCTAAGGTCACTTCAAGATGAGCAAAACAAAGTCCTTATGTATTTATTTACCTGGAAGTTGTTCCTGACATCAACCATGCTTCCTTTCACAAAGATGTCTCTGGCCTCTTTCTGCAGCGGTGGTCCTCCCACATAAAGAGCATGAACGTCCGCCAGGTTGTTAATGCTGCTGATGTTCACCCAGTCCCAGGAGCCAATCTGAGCACAAAACATGTCACTTTAAGTTGCAGTGATGCAAAAAAGAGTTCATTTTACAAAAAAAAACAAAAAAAACTTAAAATTAAAAAATTTTACTCAGCAAATTAAATAAATCAGGAATACGAACCGCTGGGCCTTCCCTCTTCTGTCCAGCTTTCTTAATATGCTCCTTAACCTCCTGCAGACCCCTCTTTTTACCCAATTTATTTGCCATCCACAGCGTACGCTGAAAGCCAGTTAACCCAGAGATGGCCATATGAAGGCTCATGGTGTCCATGAAGCGTGCCTTTGGACCCTGAATGGAATAGAGATGGTGGCTTGATCAATATATAGTGTTACAAAAACAACAACAACAAAAAAAACAACAACACCAAACATCCAAACTAACCTTTAGCAGGTACTGCTCCTTGATGAAAGATCTGTCAAAACTAACGTTGTGACCCACTATGAGCCTCTCCTTCCACTCACCCCTCGGAGGACGGGAAGAGTTAAAGGGGGTCTCTAGAGGAATGAGGTCTGCAAGAGTGAGCTGGTTTGACCAGGAGTATCGCTCCTCAATTAGACGCTTGCTGCACCAGGAGTACCTGACCAAACCAAGCATCCAAGGAGGATGTTAGTTACCAAACATAGAATTGCCTTGCATGAGTACTCACAGTAGATTTTCGCATTTTATCAAGCTACAACCTAAAACTTCAATAGGTTTCATTGGGATTAATGTGACATAAAATCCGACCAAAATGTGAAAAGGAAGAACTTTATAAATGGTTTTCCTGTTCTACGCATCATGCACTTCTATGTGTACATTTGGATCATTTCTCACCAGTTGGTGGGAGAAAGAGCTACTGCCAGTGTGGGGCACTGTCCCTCAGTCGTGCAAACCTCCACATCAAACACGAGTGCAGACTCATCTGGGAAATCCACTTTCTGACTGTCCCCCTCACGTCCGTAGCAGGTCCAGCCCACCTCCCAGCTCCATTCCTGAGGCATGGGTGGGAGGTCGGCCTGCAGCAGCTTTGTGGCGGACTCAAGGTAGGGAAGGCTCTGCTTCTCAGCCAAGATGCGAAAGTGCTCGTCTATGTTTTTGCCGTACATCCGGGGAAGTTTGAGCTCCACCTCAGGCAGCAGTGATGTTTCCTTACCCCAGAGATCGTGAGTCTGCAGGTGCTTTATGCTACGCTCCACCGCTTCCTCCCTGTAATCTGGCTCAACGCCATGGAAGATTTGCTCGTGGAGGTTTCTGGAAAGCATCTGGATGTTAAGGGGGTTCATGCGGGTCTCTGTTGAGTCCTCGCCCTGCAGCGAGCAAGTTCTGGTGGAGTAAGACTTTGAACACCTCCATCGCAGGAAGAAAAACGTCCTCTGGAGAGGAGAGCGTAACAGATGCAACATCACCTCATGCGGACATCTCAACTGAGCTGTGGAGAAAAGAAAATAACTATCCTGACATAGGTTTCTTTAAAATATAAATATATATTTGAATCAGTGACGCCACCACTATCTCTTTAAAACAAAATGTTACATCATAGAAAAAGAGTTAGATCTTTTTATTTTGTTAACCCATTTAAGCTACTTTTTTTTTTTTTTCATTTAGGAGAAACTTCACAGCAGGAAGGCGAAAACTAAGGCCAGGTGGCCACTGGACTGACTGTGCTTCAACTCCTCCTCCTTCAACTGAGGAGCTATGCATGTAGTTTAACTTTTTCTACCACATTTTTTCCTTCCACTCAACTTTCCATTAATATAATTGGATATAGCTAATTTATTTAGCCAGGACTCTTTGCAGATTCCCCACCTTTTGAAGGTTGTTAGTGACTGTCTGTTGGGTTTCCATATTTGTGGAAGCCAATATTTCTAGAAGGTTTTATTTTATATAACCTAGAGTTAATGCAACCTTTAGCCATTATATGCTAAACATAAAAGCAAACCCCTGTCTGTAATAATAGCGTATTGAACTATTAAAACAAATAAATTTTTTGGCACTATAAACAGCATCAGCAGTTCAGTAGGGCTGTTTTGTTCGCTCTCTCTTTTTGTTGACACCCCTTCTATAATCAGTTCATAAAATAATTGCGAATGTGCTGAACTCTGCAGCACCACGTGTTAACCAACACTGCTTCCGAATACTCATCTATAAGCAACAACGTCACAATAACAATACCTAGAGGTCATAAGTAAGCACGTGGCAAAGGTAAAAACGCATACTTTAGCCTACTTTGGTTTTGGATTGTTTCCAATCGAACAGTGAGGCATCATGCGTTCTTCTTTTAACAAACTGGAGTTGTAACGTCAAAACAACAAGGCTCAACTTCAGCGACCCCTTGCGGTTTGGATGATTCATAATTCTAAAGCACGTTGAATGAACAATTGAAGACTGCGCGGCTGTCATGCACGAGGATAATGCTTCTTCTTTCCGTTAGAAATCAACCCGTTGGTATATCGTGATCATTTTAACAAGATATCGCCTACAATGTTTCATAATTTAATTCTCATTAAATACCGACCTACGGTATGTGGGGGCCGCGTGGCCTAATGGATAAGGCGTCTGACTTCGGATCAGAAGATTGCAGGTTCGAGTCCTGCCGCGGTCGCTCTTTTCTTACCGGCTTTAAACTTAATCTTCAATAAAATCCATAAAATGGTCAGCTTGAATTAGTTTGCACAAATTTAGATTTTTATAAGCTGTAAATGTACTCAGGCTATTGTAGGTTATTTGTCACTGTGTTTTTTTTGTTAGCTGTAAAGCTGTGGGATGATGAGGAGGCTGCAGATGGACAGGAGAGGGCGCAGAGAGCTGCAGGGATAAGAGACCCATAGACACCTCTAAAGGCTGATCCTTTCAAATCATGCATCTCCTGTTTTATTATTTGGAATTTCCAATAGTTGAGGCAAATGTAAAAGTGGAAGATCAGTCATGCTTAATCTTCAAGGTTATTTTACAAATAAAAATCTTAAAGATGTGATGTGCATTTACCCTAAAGACATGCATTTCCTTTTTTGTAAAGGAAAGGTTAAGCCAGGTTGCAAGGTAAATGTCTGTAAAGAAATATTTTTTTAGTTTGGGTACAAATTTTCTGTTGGATCAAGTTCTGAACTTTGCCAGGACTATTCTAGTACATGTTTGAATTATTAAGTAAGGAAGACCAATTAAAATTATCAATAGAACAAAAAACACAAAGAAATAAAAAAAATTACAAGTACAACAAAACGGTTTTCCAGGTGTTTTTTAAAAGCCCCACAGAGTCAATAAAGCAAAGCAGCAGAGGAAAACTATTCCTCAGTTTGGGAGACACAGAGAGAAAGATAGATTTTAGCCTTATGGAGTACAACCAGGGGATTCTTGGCTGGAGATGAAATGCTGCTCAATTTCTAGTCAAAGGCTGACATCAATGATGAGGAGCCTGGTCCTTTAGAGGCCCCCAGGCAAGAATAAGTACATGAAACCATACTCTAAAATACTAAAACTGGGTTCTCCTTTAGTTGATGCTATAATGAGGAGGTGATGCATTTATTCAAAACGAGGTGCGCTAGAAGAGGGATGCATCTAAAACATGAAGTACAGAAGGCTCATTACGACTTAGAGTGACTGATCTTAACATTTTAATGGTAACTAATGCTCTTATTTTAGATTTAGGTTGTTTTAAAGAAATTCTTCCAGTTTTGTTGTTCTATATCTAACCCAACCAATTTTTTGCTCTTTTTAGTCTTCTGCTGGAGAAATGCATCCCAACAGCATGATGCTACCTCCACCATGTTTCCAAGAAACAGTAGTAACAGAGAAAACTATTGGAAATTCCAAATAATAAAACAGGAGAAGCATTTAAAGAAGATTTAAAAGGCTCGGCCTTTAGAGGTGTCTATCTATATCTAACCCATCCAATTTATTGCTCTTTTTTTGTCCCCTGCTGGAGAACTGCATCCCAACAGCATGATGCTACCTCCACCATGTTTGATTGCAGGGCAGGCTTGTTCAGGTTGATTTAAATATGCTAGCTTTCCACCTTACATAGTTTTTCGGCAGTTCTCATCAAAACACGTTTGTACGTTAGATATATCGACAAAATTTGTAAAATGCAGCACTAATCTGTTTAGTGTCCCATCACAAAGTGGTGAATCTGGTTTCCTTTCCCCTAAAGGCTGCTGGACTTGATTTCCAACCTCCGGACAAGCCCCTTTTTACCAGACAAAGCCTCCTCCTGGTTTGTGAGTATAGCTGCATAATTCACTGCCTTCCATTGTCTTGTTAATATGCCTGAGAACATTAAGATAATATATTTCCTCTTTCAGACAGACATTATCTTTGGAATGCTGTAGGAACTGTGGTTCTCCAGTCACTCTGGAGATTCTGTGGATGAGAAACATGCATAAACATAACTAGCTGGTTTCCCCTCCGACATGAATTGGTTGAATGTTGTGGATTAATTTTATTTCATGTCATGCAAATGTTGATAATGGATGACGTCAGTAAATTGACATATTTTCACTTTTTTAAATTTATTTTGGTCTGTTCCTTATAGCATGCAGGCTTTCTCCTTAAATCACCACAGGGGAATGAATACATAAGCAACCTAAGCTTGAAAGCAAACACACATTCTTAGATGTTAATTATCTTTAAAATCCTGTTTCATGTGTTTTTACTACAACTTTAAGTTTAAAGTGCTTTAACTTAAAATATATGTGAGGGTTTAGCTTACTTGGTTGAGCAGTTTAATTTTTAACTATGCAGTTTAGAATATGCATAGTCCAAAAGACATGAAAAATATGAGTTATTTTCAAAAACAACCATATAGATTAAAAGATTAGAACCTTAAATATACTGTAAATCCCAGCCATAATGAGTTTGGCATGGTCTGGAAAATGAATCTAATCTGCTATCAGTGTCTGTTTAAAAATTTGACATTATTAAAAGTAGTTAAATTGTCCAGAAACAAATTTGGAGGGAAGTTTTCACTCAAATCTTGGTCACAGGTCCTCATGTTCATTAGCCAAAATGAATAAAAAGCCTCACGCCTCAAAGATCTTGTATTTCTGAAGGGAGCTCCCACTTCAATTGAGTAAAGACTCTTAAGATCCTATGCAACTTAGTGAAGATATTAACATAACTTTACTTTGTCTGATGATGATGTGCTCTACTGAAATATTTCCCAGACTTCTGAGAATATACCCAAAGCATTATAGTTCCATTGTATAAATTATAACCAAAAACACCACTATTTCTGTTTATCTTATCACTATTAGTAGAATTATGTTAAATATTTATCTTGATTTATCTTCTTTTTGAGTTTCAAGACTCAAGTCAGTGTCTCGAGTTGTGGAAACAGGGAGTTTTAGATCCATATGTAACAAATGGCTTTTTATTTTTTTTTAAGCATCTCTAAATATGTTTTTATCTCAAAAGATAAAAGCATTTTCATGTCTGGTAGTTATTGTTTTTATGATTACTGAGAGAATTGATTCTTTTTTGCAAAAGCTTTCACTTTTCTCGTGCTCCAACACTATATAACCACAACCTGCAACATATAACCATAACCCTTATGTTTGAAATTTGCAAAACACTGTTTAACATCCCTTAATACAAATAGTATGGTACAGCTGCAAATGTAATACATATAGAACCACTACACATAACACATTGAATGTGAGAATATGCAAAGAAGCCCATCTACAAAAAGCCAAAAAACTCAGAGAAAAAACACAAAACTCAGAGAAAAAACACAAACCTCAGAAAAAAAACACAAAACACAAAAAAAAAACACAAAACTCAGAGAAAAAACACAAAACTCCGAGAAGAGACACAAATCTCACACTTTTTCCACATAAAAAACAAAAAAAACATAAAAATCAGTTGAGTTTTTTTTTCTATTTCTTCTCTTCTTTACCCTTCTGCATACAAATCAGCGTGTAGTGGGACATCTTTCCATCATTTGAAGATCTCTACAGAGTTCGCGCTCTGTGATTGGTCAATTCGCGGCCCTGGTCCTGGAGTGATGTCAGCGCTGGAGCTGGTTGTCAGACAGTGGAGGTAGAGCGCAGGCTGGAGGAGAGTCAGACACTGGAGGACTGAGGATGGAGAAGGATCTAATGCCTCTGTCTGCATGGAAACCAGAAGGAAACGCAGAGAAAATCCAGTCGGGAAATTCGGCTCGACTTCAGCTTAAAGACATTTATGCATTTTTTTCTTTCCCTGCTACTGAGGTAAGAAACGCTTCTGGATTCTTGCAAAAACTGCTTAGGTTTCCTGACATTTTACATTTAATTCATTGGTCCAACATACACATTTTTCAGATCGGTGGTTGTATCGTATAGATAATTTTATTTTATTATTTTTTTTTTTGCAAAAGCAGACACCTTTAAAGGATGGAAAAATTTTGTGTTTTTTTATATATAAAATAATAAGGCAGCATGGAGCTAAATGATCTTTAAACAACCCAAAAACCATCGAGGAATAAATATAAATGCATTAAATGTTAAAGGCGTTTAGGACCTCAGGCCTTTAACATTTTTTTTATAACAGCTTGTGAGGATTAGTTCCTATGATGTAAAAATAATCTAGTTTCAGAAGAACTAGGCCAATCACAACTCTCATTAAAAGTAGGGAATCTTTGCCCTCAGGAGCACTAAAGAGCCAGAAGATAATTAGAGCATCTTAAAGCTCAGTTCAATTTAGATTGGAGAGATCTTTGTTATTGTTAGAAAAATCAACTCTCTTATTTCATTATTATTTTATTCTTCTTCATCAGTGAGGCGAAATGCACTCTTAAAGCATCATGGGCCAAAATGGCATCCTTGAACAAAATTATCAAAATAAATTAAATGAAGACTTTACTTTAAAAGGACTGAATCGGTACTAAGTTATTGCAAACGTCGGAAATAAGAATAAAATAAGTGATAATGAGAAGATGCATGTTCTAGTACACCTGAGATGTTTACCTGTTATTATCCTTTTGTTTTTATTTTTAGTGATTACAAATGAACATAAAGTGTTGTCACAGCCTATATTTCTAAGACGTCTAAATAGGAAATATGTTTAATTGATATGAGGAATGTCATTAGGCCTTCACTGAAGATATCGCGAGAAAACAAACAGTAATATAATCGTTTCAAAAACTTCCTAAACAAAAATAATAATAGTTGTTTATAATTTTTTTTTCTATTATTAAGATTGTTGATATTTTTCTTTCTTTATTATTGATGCTCAATTAGCTGGATGTGTGTTCTTAATCTTTCAGAATAAAATGCAGCTTCATCCTGATCCTGATGACAGACAGTCATGTCTAAAGTGAGGAGGGGGGGTCCGTCTCTGTCTTTGGTTATCTAGCTGTATGAGTTTTAAATACCTGTCATAAAGCTAGATAACCGAAAGTAGAAATGGCTTCCATTAGCTGCATGTTCAGGATTCTCACATGAAAAAGGTAAGAAACAGCTGTGGCTATCCTGTGTCTGACTGGTCATTGATGTTAGATTAAAAAAAATATATTTTAAAAAATGATTCGTGGCATGAGTTTCACAGAAACAATATATTTGATGAGAAATTATTTAAAAGTTAAACTAATTCAACCATCAGAAAAATTGTGCACATATTTTCTATATGTGCACGTGAGATAAAGAAGTAAGACTTTGGACTTTTAACAATTTTTTGTTTTATTAGATATGATTTTGAGGTACTTTATAATTAAAAACATTGTCTTTTTTATTTTTGATTTAGATTTTTTTAATTGGTTTAGGCCTACCAACTGTCAGCTTGACCTCATTTTAGTTTAGTCTGTTATCTGTTCAAATCAAATATACTCAAACAAAACAAAGAAATGGTTTTTCCTTAATAGTCCTGAAGTACATAATTCCATTTTGAATTCAAGCTGATTGATATTAAGTGTACAAATTAAGATTTTACAGGCTGGTGGAAGTTTTTGTATTTCTTTGAGGACCAATCAACTGATTTATATATATATTTTAAATATATTTATGCATTTATTCTTTCAAATTTTCTCTTGTTTTATTTTCATTGTTTTTCTTGTTGTTTATCTTTCCACAATGTGATTACATGTAAAGACCAGTGGATTTATAAATTAGGGTTGTTTGTTGAATTGGCGTGAAAATATAGTAGATATACAGATTCATTTTAGTTCCCATGTAAAATAGATCAATTTAATGCATCATTTTACCCCCCTGTCATGTGATAAGGCATTTTTATGGCCAATTGTTCCTTTTTTTAGTCGGCCCTTATTTTTCTAATTTAAAGAAAGAAACCTAATTCTAGGGCGTCTCAGATTTTCCAACTACTTTACACCCCCCTCAAACATACAAAAACCTTTTTTATATAAAAAAAAACACACAATTAAGCTCAACTTACACAGAATATTAAAGTGGTAGTTATGATCTGATTGTCATACCAAAGTCTCTTTTTATGCATCAGTGGTCCAAAACAATCTGTGTTTTTATTTTGAGGCATTTAAAAATATGTTTTGTTTTTATGAGCATGTGACCTGCCAATCACTGGTCCAATCAAGTGTAAAACTAGACTGGTTGGTGTCTATACCTCCATATCTATAGGGTAAAGGTGAAGGAATTGCTTTCTGCATGTATAGCCAGCCTGCATTCAGGAGCTTAACTGACACACACACACATTAATATATATATATATATATATATATATATATATATATATATATATATATATATATATATATATATATATATATACACCAATCAAAGATAAGTGGTGCTTTATTTCAATTGACACACCACACCCGACAATGTATTCCACAAATACATTCTTAAACCTGCTACGTTGGTTTTGCTTGGAGGCCAGAGGAGATTTAGGACCACTCTTTAAGCCAGCTGACCAGCAGCTCAGAGCAACAGATAGGGGAGGGGCAGCAATGCTGCAATAAAAACAAGAACAGGACTTTGAACAGAAGAAGCGATATTGCAATAAATTTTAGTAGTTCCGTCATTTTCTACAGTTATCCTTTAATACCAACCAAACAGTGTCGACTCATAACACACTTCCCGCCAACCTTGCTTGAGCTTATATTGATTTTTTTTTTTTTTTTTACTCTTTACTTTGCAAAGAAAACACTGCCTCAATTCCAACTTTGTTTGGTTAAAAGAAAAGAAAAGCCAATGCTTTGTCCAGAGCTTGTAGGACCTCCTATAAAGCCCCTGAGTGGTGAAGCACAGGGTTAAAAAAAACACTTGGCGTCTGTATTTAAAATCTCAAGTCCTTTGGGATACATTGTGCGTTGGCTCAATGAGAAGCCTGGGGCCGTCGTACAGACAGGAGCTGAACTTCTCAACTTGGTACTTCAGCTCTTTGCGTGTTGCATGCACTCGGTTTAGAGAATGCCACTAAAGCCTAAAGAGCACCAAAGTGAGATGAGTTTTCATTCATTCTGGTAACTAGCTGTTGCAGCGGAGCTCGCTGTCAACCCGGACTAATTGCTTCGTTTCACAGTCAGATATTGGATATGTGAAAAGGCTGCGGCCTGAGTCCTTTCTGGAGCTTTCCTCTCTTATAGATAGTGTGTGAACCTGGTCTACCTCTTTCAGCAAGGGAATAAAAAAAACACTTGAGGCTGATGTATGGAATCAAGGCATCCTTGATTTTTACCTTTGTACCTGTATAATGAGTTTTTTTTTGTTTCTTTTTTTCAGTGTCTTTAATTGCTGCAGAATATACACTCACATCCTGAAAATTAACAGAGTTTTGTATCTTCCCAGAGATTTAAAAACTGTCCTATACTATGCAAAGTTGGTTTTAAGGGGAAATTGTTAAAACCTTCATTAAAATTCTGTTACATGGATTTCCCTAAACGAATACATCTTTCCTCCCTTTTCTGTTGAAAACATGCAGGATTCTTTAACAGAGCCATCAGCAAACAAAAAAAGAGAAGGAAATGGTCGGCCCAAGATTTGCCTCCTTCTCCGACAACCTCGGCTGTCTTTTACCCAGAACCCCCCGATGCCATCTGTACAGCCGGCGGGGACGCTCTGCTGTGCCAGGAGACAGACAAAGAACCACCCCAAGATCCCAGGAGCATGCAAAGAGAAGCCATCTTGGGAGATGTTTCATTGAGACATCTAAAATGGCTGGACTGGCACATAAGGTGAGCTGCATCATGGTTAGCTGTCGGGTACAAAGGATGGTCAGAGGGTTTCAGGGTGGGGGTTGACTTATAGAAGAGGAAGAGAAGAAGAGTTTCCTCCCCATTTCCTCCACAGTCACACATGGCCTCTTTCTTGTCTGCTGTGCTCTGCTTCTGCTAATTAGCAGTTATGTGGGGGGGTTTGCGGGTGAGGATGGTTGGTGTTGGTGGTGGGGGTAGTGGGTAGCAACAAAATTAATGAGCTGGCACAGGTTGAAGGAAACCTGCCATCCTCTCTTGTCATGGTGCTTCTTTATTCCCCGCAGCACACCAAGCAGTTCAGCACGCCGTGTTTCCACCTGATAAACATCGCAGTAATGCATGCCAAAACTGGGCTTTTTATCAAATAAAAAAAGCAAAAAAAAATAATTTATGATGAAAAAAATATTTATATAAAGCAGTTTCTTGAGTTTAACATCAATAAGAAATGTTTAATTGCTGCATTTGCAGCTGCATGTTAGCATACACACTTGTAATGCACTGGTTGCATCTGCACACATATAATCCAAATATTTCCCAGTGGATCTTCTGACAACATATCTTAGCCTTTATAAATAGAAGTGAGCTCTTTGCCAAAAAGTGTAATTGTACATAAGCATGGCTACAGTAAGTAAAAAAATGACAAACCAGTCCAATGCTAAATGTTTTTCAAACAAATATCAAGGCTTTAGATTTTGACCAGCCTGACGGCTTTAACTTCGTGCCCACATTTACTTGCCAAGCTCTCGCTATCAAGCCGTCTAGCTGGCCTGTAGAGACTGGCATCATCCGGAGGTGAAAAAGTGAAACACATGAGCATGTTTGTCAGGGGCCAACATGTGCAGCTGCAAAGCTTGTGTGTTAATGAACAGCGGCATGCATTTTCACATTATCATTCAGCTCCGTACTCTCCTACCTCAATAGCTGCTCGCTTGACGCCCCCCCCTACCCCCCATCCCCTTCGCAAAAAGCCTGCTTTCTCACCATTGTGGGAACTGGTGGTGCGGCGGGCCTGGGATGGGGGGCAGGGTGGGAAAGACCCTCCAGACTAGACATGAGCAGATGCCTGAGACATTAGACCGTTGTGCGGATCACCAGGTCGGACGAGGCGCTGAGTTTTAATGTGTGGGCAAGTGTATGTGTGTTTGATATGTGTGTGATGGTGATGGGAAAGGGGGTTGGGGAGGGGATTGGTCCAGACCCTGGAGTGCCACCTGACTGTTCATTAGTCTATTCAGACTACTCTGCATGTCTAAAAAACATGGAGATGGCACATCTTCTGCTAAATGAGAGGAATTTCCTAGGAATTAATCATGCATTCAGACATAATACACACACACACACACACACACACACACACACACACACACACACACACACACACACACACATAGTGAAATGCATTTCATTCAAAGAGTTCTATGCAACAACAATTATACAATTTCCAATTATAATCTATGATACGTTTTTGCTTGCTAAATGTTTCTTAATGTATTTAAAACATAACCTGAATGCTTGTGTCAGGTTATAAAAAGAAAGTTATCAGACACCAATCAAACAAACAGTGTATAAACATAGATTTTATCAGTATATAAGTGTAGAAATCTCTAAGGTTTGCCCACTAAAAAATAACAACATATAAATTGACCACACTGAACATAAATTGCTTCAATTTTTCAAATAATTTTATTTAGAATTATTTTAAATCATTCAACAACTTAAAAACATCATTTTGATTGAAACTGTTATCTCAATTGACACAAGCTTCATCTTTTAAATGTAAGATTTTAAAATTTAAGAATAAAAGACCTGCACATCATTTATAACATAATAGCATGAGATTTTTTTGAATTATCGTTTCAATCTAGATTTAAAACCTACATCAGACTAGTTGATGTCAAATAATTTTGTGTTTAATTGGGATCGCGGTTCATAGCTCTTGTGCACACCAAGCCTTCTACACAGACATTTTTAGGTCTTCCTTTGTAGTAGAATCGTCATGCAAAAACACCTTCTTTCGTCTATGTAGTCATCCTTATCTAAAAGAAACAACAAAACAGAAAAATGAGAACTGCACAGTGATTAAGCCATGAAAAGTAATGTTAGGCAACATTTTCCAATATGTTTGCAAACACAGCTTATGAGCTTCAGGTGACTGGCCATGACTACTTCACGGTTAAGGTCATTTTGCGAGCATGTTTGACTTTAGCATTAGCAATCCCATTAAACTAGTAAAATCCGATAGAAGTCACATTCTAGCTCAAAAACAGAGAGTTTCTCAACCACAGGTCATATGGGAGTTAAGTTACAGTACAGGTCAGCTGATTAATACTTATGACTCGATGGTTGGGGGCCCATTCATAGAAGTAACCCAAGTAACCTTTTCTTTAATATTACTAAAACAGATTATTCATTTAGAATAAGTAACATTGACATTTTTACATTTATAAATAGAAATTCTACCATTTTTTTATTTAATGAATATGTGGCAGTTTTGGCCCTCCATACTTTAATCCCATTTATGACTTCTGCTTATGTGAAATCTTTACATTTGAGCACAAAGAGTTGTAGTCCAAATCTTAAGCAGGCTGTACAGCAGGATTGTCTATTTGTTCCACTGCAGCACCTGCCGGATCCTATTGGTGCAACCGTGGACGCTCCTGGTAGTCGCATCAAATTCAAAACATTGCAATCAAATATCAAGACAGGTTCATCCGGCCTTAATTATAATTTCATCTAGCAAACATAGACTGCAAGTCCTTGACAGAAATTGCATTATGTGCACCATCAGAGTTCCTACACACTAACTTCCATATTCAGATCAAATTAACTTTTGTTAAGTTGATATATTTTCTTAAAAGACAACATTGCACATCCTTAATATCAATAAAATTACAATAACAGTTGGCCAGACCAACATTTTCAGTTTGACTTCTTTCAATTCTTTTATAAAAATGTTTTAGAAATAAACTAATTTGATTAAAGATCTTAATATGTTTGGCCTTAAATTGTATTCAGAGAATGTCTAAATTTCTCTTTAATACAGTGGTTTGCCCTTAATGTCAGAAAGACCCAAGATTAAGGCATAATATGTCACTGAAATAATGACCTTTTAAATGTACTCCAGCAAAGACATTTATGTTCTGTAAACCATACATTCACCGTTTAGATTTATTTAAGCCATTTCCCTGACAACTATGGCGTGCAAGCTTAACTATAGTGTTAGTGCTGTGGCTAAGCTAATCAAAGCTTGATACAAACTTTATTTCTTGCTTCAACTGACAAACTCCCAACCTCAATTTTATTAACTTTAACAAAGCTGCAGAGGTTGATAGGTTATTGGAAAAAGCACATTCCTGTTACTTCAATAGATTTTACTCAAGTTAAAAAACAGTCATCCAGAAAATGACATAATAATTTGTGAAAATGATAATCATACGGAAAAAAATATATTTATGTGCATAATCCTTTTCTGTTCAGTAAATTAACTCGAGGTAGGTAGAGTAACCTGAAATACTTCTCATTTAAGAATAGCATTACTTCAAAAATGATTCATCCAGCAGAACTTAAAAAAAATAAATAAATAATCTTATTAGCGCTTTTTTTCTTCAAAAAGTAAAATCTAAGGTGGTAAAATAATAGTCAAAACTCACTTCAGATTTCATATAACAGAATGAACAGAACACCTGAGATTTGGTTAAAAAAAGTCACTTAATTTTAATTCAATGATGAGGTGGGATTTTTACACAGACAGAATTAATAGATGACATAAATCAAAATGTAACATTTTTAAACCTTCTCTTTACTAACTTAACTATACATTTCTTTAAAATTTGAATAAATGAATTTCCTATTTTCACACCAAATTCCAAAAGACACTTGGTGGCACCTGTTTCACTATGACTGACTCAGCTGAGGTGCTGGTTGTGCCTGAAGGAGCTAAGTGATGTAACCTGCGGATAGTAGTTATTAATGGTACCCCACACTGTATATGCACTTCCACACGGTTTGTAAAGCATGAGCAGCCCACATGTCATCATATTATTTCCTGTCTTTATTCACAGAAAAGGACTCTAAGCTGTCTCTATAATTGCATTTGAGTAGCTCATCTGTTAGGTACAGCATTATTGCTCGAGGCCATTTCGAGTGAAAAAAAAGGGAAAGGTAGCTGAGAGCATAGCGTTCTGAAAATGTCTGAAAATGCAGAGGAGCAGAAACAGTTCGGGTTTGAATGATAAGACTGTATATTAATCCCCCTTAGGAAAGGTTGAAAGATGGCAGAAAAAAAGAGATGGTAGAACATGTGGGCAGCCATGTTGGTGTGCGGTGCTGCAACATTTAGCAGCTGAAAAGAGCAGAACCATTTAGCAATTTTTTGAATGGTTGCAGCACAGATTGGGTATATCTTAAGGAGGCATATGCATCTATAGTCCCCTTTTCTGTTATCTAATAAATGCATGGAGTAAAGTCAGAGTTGAAATGACTAAAATTATAGCATAAATTCATATTGATTCTGATGTCCCTTTTTTTCACACTGGCTAACACTGCTCTGCAGATCGGTTCTTAATCTGCTCCTCAACAAAGAGCTCTTAAATCAAGACGGTCTGAAACCACAGCGGCTGGGGGGAGCGAGGTCAGCAAGTCTGACATAGAGTCAAAAAGGATTTAGAACGCTAACACCACAAAATCCATCGCTGTGTGTGCATACCTTTAAATTTGACTTAAAAAGGCATATCCCCTAAAGAAAGGGACACAATGGGACATAAGATTACCTCTCCTTTCCTCTTTTCTACCTGTGTTATCCATTATTAACTATGTATTACCTCTTCTACATTGGATTTTCACTGCAGTGGAAATTATAATGTATGACATGATGAAGTGACAGCAGCCGCTGCACACTACCCATTCTGTGTGGGTGCAGCTGTGTAGCCATAGTAGCGATAAAATGTTAATACCACGTTGCTCCTGGGCTACCTTTTCTATACGTGTGGACAGTATTAATGTTTGAAAAGCCCCATTCACTGAATATATATATATATATATATATATATATATATATATATATATATAGCAACACATGCATAGACATAATGTGTAGTTCATAGGCTGGCCTTAGTTTTAGATGAGACCCTGATGTGGGTCAAGCGAGGCTCACTGGTTGTCTTTAATGCAACTTTGGCTGAGAATAATCTAGGACGAAGCTGAGTATTAAGTATATCAGGAGAGGATGGCTTTTCAGGGGGGGTCCTCTTTGCTTTGGAAGGAGAGAAGAATTAGGTGACTGAGCCTTTAATGCAACATCCCTTCGTAATCATAGCATGCAGAAGGAGGTCTTGTGGTAAAAGATGGCCAAGAAATCCTTTATGTGACCTTTTTTTCCCCTCTTATTATTTGGTTTTCACTGCACACAAGTTTGCAGAAACTATACCGAAAATTGGGTCAAGTTCAAGTTCATGGGTGCATCTCTCTGTCTGCGGAGAGTTGGGAGCGTCTGTGACCACCCTGAAAGTAAGGAAGACAAGAATGAGGAGAAGGAGGAGGTGGTGTGTAGAAGAGTACATAGCCTTTGACCTCTTTTAGGGTTGCTATGGGATAGAGGCCGCTCAGTTCAGCAATGAAAGATTGAAAAGGCCAAATTGTCAGAGCTGTCCAGCAGACGTCAACCCCCCCTCCAACCAACCACCCGCCACCTCCTCTGCAAAACACACAAACTAAAACCCATTCACACCTACTCACAGATGGCACGGGCCAGCTTGGGAATGTTAGCTGCATGAGAGGAAGAGAGAAAATGCTTTATGCTCATCAGACGCTGCCATAATTCATCCAGTTGCAAACGCTGTAGCCCTTCCTTGATGCATTCAGTTTTCTGGGTGCAAGTTACTTTGGTAAAACATTAATTGGACCTGTTTAAATAAAAAATCTCAACAATCTTCACAAATAAAAATTATTTTCAAGGTGTTTTTCTGTCTTGATATAAAGTGTGCACATTAAAGGGGTAATTAACATAATAAAGCTCCATGTTGTTGATAAAAAGCCACATTTTAGCCTACAGTTTTGCCTCAAATCAATTTAAAACAATGATGTTACAGCTGGGAAGCATTTTTTTTTTTCTGTGTCTGCACACAGTAGCCGCTCGGCAATCGTTGTTTGACTCATTGCGTGTCAGAGTGGGCATGAAAATCCACGGATCGTAATGCGTGTACGTTCCACAGCCCCTCCGCAAACGTCTGCGAGTGTGGCCTCATTTAAGGTGGTGTTCTTTCAAGGAAGGGGTACGGCAAATAAAAGAAGGCGTATTTGCATACGCTGCATGCTGTCTGCAGAGAAGGAGCACCCCTCCACCACCACCACCCTTAAGAAGGAAAAAAAAAAAGATATCAGAGGTGGACAAAGAGATCGAGGACAAATCCTTCATTGTGGGCATGGTGGGAGAAAGGACTCATCTGAATTGGGGAGTGGGTGAAAATTGGCAGAGAAAGAGTTTGTGCTGATTCCCTGCGGGGATAAAAGCATTAAGCGCTACTGCCTGAAAATGGAGGAGAAGAACAACATGCAGAGCTAAGGAGGCTTTCATTTTACAGTGCATGAAAAGGATGGTTTTTTTTTCCCTTGAAACACTTCCTCCACTGTTTGATGTGGAAAATAAAAAACATGAGCACAATATTAAATTTGCTGTTGCCAAAACAGACTTGTGACAGTTTTGTAAAACCAAAGAGCTTCAGTTTGACCATCATTGACTCTGCATTTTGTTCCCCATAAAAGCAGTTTTTCTATAACTTTTATGGTTATGCATTATTCCTGTTGCCTTTTATAAATACCTTCTTAAACGAGTGCTCTAAAAATTTTATTTTAGTGCTATCTCTTCCCATTTGTATCTGCTTTTTTTTCAGTCTGCTACGAATCGGAGGCATAATTTCTATCATGCATAGTGAAAGAGATTAGGGAATTAAGTTTGAATCCCAATCTAAATATTCCTTTCATCTTTCTTCTGCAGAATGGGACCAGAACTCTGAGGATCTTTGCACTTTGTGGATAAAACTCAACATCAACAAAAAAATGGACTTTGTGAATATCATCTGAATCTGAATGTATGATTGATTGTACTGCTATGAATTGCATTGAATTAAGTTGAATTTGTAATCATGATAATTCGATGATAGTTGGACCAGTTTATCTTGTAAACGGCCTTCAGGTGACATTTGTTGTAATTCAAATCCATGTAAATACTGCATGTTTTTTTTTCTTTTTAGTCATAGAAACTTTTAGATAGTTTTACAATATTGATCCAATAAACTTGTACAATTTTACAAGAAAGGCAGTTTGGAAATGATTAGATATTCTTACCCAAGTAAAATGTGTATTCCTCTTATATGCTAAGAATAACATTTTATCATGCATAAATTGTCTTTCCATTCCACCCCAGTTTTTTTTTTTTTTTTTNATGAGATTTTTTTGAATTATCGTTTCAATCTATATTTAAAACCTACATCAGACTAGTTGATGTCAAATAATTTTGTGTTTAATTGGGATCGCGGTTCATAGCTCTTGTGCACACCAAGCTTTCTACACAGACATTTTTAGGTCTTCCTTTGTAGTAGAATCGTCATGCAAAAACACCTTCTTTCGTCTATGTAGTCATCCTTATCTAAAAGAAACAACAAAACAGAAAAATGAGAACTGCACAGTGATTAAGCCATGAAAAGTAATGTTAGGCAACATTTTCCAATATGTTTGCAAACACAGCTTATGAGCTTCAGGTGACTGGCCATGACTACTTCACGGTTAAGGTCATTTTGCGAGCATGTTTGACTTTAGCATTAGCAATCCCATTAAACTAGTAAAATCCGATAGAAGTCACATTCTAGCTCAAAAACAGAGAGTTTCTCAACCACAGGTCATATGGGAGTTAAGTTACAGTACAGGTCAGCTGATTAATACTTATGACTCGATGGTTGGGGGCCCATTCATAGAAGTAACCCAAGTAACCTTTTCTTTAATATTACTAAAACAGATTATTCATTTAGAATAAGTAACATTGACATTTTTACATTTATAAATAGAAATTCTACCATTTTTTTATTTAATGAATATGTGGCAGTTTTGGCCCTCCATACTTTAATCCCATTTATGACTTCTGCTTATGTGAAATCTTTACATTTGAGCACAAAGAGTTGTAGTCCAAATCTTAAGCAGGCTGTACAGCAGGATTGTCTATTTGTTCCACTGCAGCACCTGCCGGATCCTATTGGTGCAACCGTGGACGCTCCTGGTAGTCGCATCAAATTCAAAACATTGCAATCAAATATCAAGACAGGTTCATCCGGCCTTAATTATAATTTCATCTAGCAAACATAGACTGCAAGTCCTTGACAGAAATTGCATTGTGTGCACCATCAGAGTTCCTACACACTAACTTCCATATTCAGATCAAATTAACTTTTGTTAAGTTGATATATTTTCTTAAAAGACAACATTGCACATCCTTAATATCAATAAAATTACAATAACAGTTGGCCAGACCAACATTTTCAGTTTGACTTCTTTCAATTCTTTTATAAAAATGTTTTAGAAATAAACTAATTTGATTAAAGATCTTAATATGTTTGGCCTTAAATTGTATTCAGAGAATGTCTAAATTTCTCTTTAATACAGTGGTTTGCCCTTAATGTCAGAAAGACCCAAGATTAAGGCATAATATGTCACTGAAATAATGACCTTTTAAATGTACTCCAGCAAAGACATTTATGTTCTGTAAACCATACATTCACCGTTTAGATTTATTTAAGCCATTTCCCTGACAACTATGGCGTGCAAGCTTAACTATAGTGTTAGTGCTGTGGCTAAGCTAATCAAAGCTTGATACAAACTTTATTTCTTGCTTCAACTGACAAACTCCCAACCTCAATTTTATTAACTTTAACAAAGCTGCAGAGGTTGATAGGTTATTGGAAAAAGCACATTCCTGTTACTTCAATAGATTTTACTCAAGTTAAAAAACAGTCATCCAGAAAATGACATAATAATTTGTGAAAATGATAATCATACGGAAAAAAATATATTTATGTGCATAATCCTTTTCTGTTCAGTAAATTAACTCGAGGTAGGTAGAGTAACCTGAAATACTTCTCATTTAAGAATAGCATTACTTCAAAAATAATACATCCAGCAGAACTTAAAAAAAATAAATAATTAATCTTATTAGCGCTTTTTTTCTTCAAAAAGTAAAATCTAAGGTGGTAAAATAATAGTCAAAACTCACTTCAGATTTCATATAACAGAATGAACAGAACACCTGAGATTTGGTTAAAAAAAAAAGTCACTTAATTTTAATTCCATGATTAGGTGGGATTTCTACACAGACAGAATTAATAGATGACATAAATCAAAATGTAACATTTTTAAACCTTCTCTTTACTAACTTAACTATACATTTCTTTAAAATTTGAATAAATGAATTTCCTATTTTCACACCAAATTCCAAAAGACACTTGGTGGCACCTGTTTCACTATGACTGACTCAGCTAAGGTGCTGGTTGTGCCTGAAGGAGCTAAGTGATGTAACCTGCGGATAGTAGTTATTAATGGTACCCCACACTGTATATGCACTTCCACACGGTTTGTAAAGCATGAGCAGCCCACATGTCATCATATTATTTCCTGTCTTTATTCACAGAAAAGGACTCTAAGCTGTCTCTATAATTGCATTTGAGTAGCTCATCTGTGAGGTACAGCATTATTGCTCGAGGCCATTTCGAGTGAAAAAAAAGGGAAAGGTAGCTGAGAGCATAGCGTTCTGAAAATGTCTGAAAATGCAGAGGAGCAGAAACAGTTCGGTTTTGAATGATAAGACTGTATATTAATCCCCCTTAGGAAAGGTTGAAAGATGGCAGAAAAAAAGAGATGGTAGAACATGTGGGCAGCCATGTTGGTGTGCGGTGCTGCAACATTTAGCAGCTGAAAAGAGCAGAACCATTTAGCAATTTTTTGAATGGTTGCAGCACAGATTGGGTATATCTTAAGGAGGCATATGCATCTATAGTCCCCTTTTCTGTTATCTAATAAATGCATGGAGTAAAGTCAGAGTTGAAATGACTAAAATTATAGCATAAATTCATATTGATTCTGATGTCCCTTTTTTTCACACTGGCTAACACTGCTCTGCAGATCGGTTCTTAATCTGCTCCTCAACAAAGAGCTCTTAAATCAAGACGGTCTGAAACCACAGCGGCTGGGGGGAGCGAGGTCAGCAAGTCTGACATAGAGTCAAAAAGGATTTAGAACGCTAACACCACAAAATCCATCGCTGTGTGTGCATACCTTTAAATTTGACTTAAAAAGGCATATCCCCTAAAGAAAGGGACACAATGGGACATAAGATTACCTCTCCTTTCCTCTTTTCTACCTGTGTTATCCATTATTAACTATGTATTACCTCTTCTACATTGGATTTTCACTGCAGTGGAAATTATAATGTATGACATGATGAAGTGACAGCAGCCGCTGCACACTACCCATTCTGTGTGGGTGCAGCTGTGTAGCCATAGTAGCGATAAAATGTTAATACCACGTTGCTCCTGGGCTACCTTTTCTATACGTGTGGACAGTATTAATGTTTGAAAAGCCCCATTCACTGAATATATATATATATATATATATATATATATATATATATATATATAGCAACACATGCATAGACATAATGTGTAGTTCATAGGCTGGCCTTAGTTTTAGATGAGACCCTGATGTGGGTCAAGCGAGGCTCACTGGTTGTCTTTAATGCAACTTTGGCTGAGAATAATCTAGGACGAAGCTGAGTATTAAGTATATCAGGAGAGGATGGCTTTTCAGGGGGGGTCCTCTTTGCTTTGGAAGGAGAGAAGAATTAGGTGACTGAGCCTTTAATGCAACATCCCTTCGTAATCATAGCATGCAGAAGGAGGTCTTGTGGTAAAAGATGGCCAAGAAATCCTTTATGTGACCTTTTTTTCCCCCTCTTTCTATTTGGTTTTCACTGCACACAAGTTTGCAGAAACTATACCGAGAATTGGGTCAAGTTCAAGTTCATGGATGCATCTCTCTGTCTGCGGAGAGTTGGGAGCGTCTGTGACCACCCTGAAAGTAAGGAAGACAAGAATGAGGAGGAGGAGGAGGTGGTGTGTGGAAGAGTACATAGCCTTTGACCTCTTTTAGGGTTGCTATGGGATAGAGGCCGCTCAGTTCAGCAATGAAAGATTGAAAAGGCCAAATTGTCAGAGCTGTCCAGCAGACGTCAACCCCCCCTCCAACCAACCACCCGCCACCTCCTCTGCAAAACACACAAACTAAAACCCATTCACACCTACTCACAGATGGCACGGGCCAGCTTGGGAATGTTAGCTGCATGAGAGGAAGAGAGAAAATGCTTTATGCTCATCAGACGCTGCCATAATTCATCCAGTTGCAAACGCTGTAGCCCTTCCTTGATGCATTCAGTTTTCTGGGTGCAAGTTACTTTGGTAAAACATTAATTGGACCTGTTTAAATAAAAAATCTCAACAATCTTCACAAATAAAAATTATTTTCAAGGTGTTTTTCTGTCTTGATATAAAGTGTGCACATTAAAGGGGTAATTAACATAATAAAGCTCCATGTTGTTGATAAAAAGCCACATTTTAGCCTACAGTTTTGCCTCAAATCAATTTAAAACAATGATGTTACAGCTGGGAAGCATTTTTTTTTTTCTGTGTCTGCACACAGTAGCCGCTCGGCAATCGTTGTTTGACTCATTGCGTGTCAGAGTGGGCATGAAAATCCACGGATCGTAATGCGTGTACGTTCCACAGCCCCTCCGCAAACGTCTGCGAGTGTGGCCTCATTTAAGGTGGTGTTCTTTCAAGGAAGGGGTACGGCAAATAAAAGAAGGCGTATTTGCATACGCTGCATGCTGTCTGCAGAGAAGGAGCACCCCTCCACCACCACCACCCTTAAGAAGGAAAAAAAAAAAGATATCAGAGGTGGACAAAGAGATCGAGGACAAATCCTTCATTGTGGGCATGGTGGGAGAAAGGACTCATCTGAATTGGGGAGTGGGTGAAAATTGGCAGAGAAAGAGTTTGTGCTGATTCCCTGCGGGGATAAAAGCATTAAGCGCTACTGCCTGAAAATGGAGGAGAAGAACAACATGCAGAGCTAAGGAGGCTTTCATTTTACAGTGCATGAAAAGGATGGTTTTTTTTTCCCTTGAAACACTTCCTCCACTGTTTGATGTGGAAAATAAAAAACATGAGCACAATATTAAATTTGCTGTTGCCAAAACAGACTTGTGACAGTTTTGTAAAACCAAAGAGCTTCAGTTTGACCATCATTGACTCTGCATTTTGTTCCCCATAAAAGCAGTTTTTCTATAACTTTTATGGTTATGCATTATTCCTGTTGCCTTTTATAAATACCTTCTTAAACGAGTGCTCTAAAAATTTTATTTTAGTGCTATCTCTTCCCATTTGTATCTGCTTTTTTTTCAGTCTGCTACGAATCGGAGGCATAATTTCTATCATGCATAGTGAAAGAGATTAGGGAATTAAGTTTGAATCCCAATCTAAATATTCCTTTCATCTTTCTTCTGCAGAATGGGACCAGAACTCTGAGGATCTTTGCACTTTGTGGATAAAACTCAACATCAACAAAAAAATGGACTTTGTGAATATCATCTGAATCTGAATGTATGATTGATTGTACTGCTATGAATTGCATTGAATTAAGTTGAATTTGTAATCATGATAATTCGATGATAGTTGGACCAGTTTATCTTGTAAACGGCCTTCAGGTGACATTTGTTGTAATTCAAATCCATGTAAATACTGCATGTTTTTTTTTCTTTTTAGTCATAGAAACTTTTAGATAGTTTTACAATATTGATCCAATAAACTTGTACAATTTTACAAGAAAGGCAGTTTGGAAATGATTAGATATTCTTACCCAAGTAAAATGTGTATTCCTCTTATATGCTAAGAATAACATTTTATCATGCATAAATTGTCTTTCCATTCCACACCAGTATTTTTTTTTTTTTTTTTTTTATGAAATATACATTTTCTATGTGAATGATCAAATGTTCTGCTGGCAAATATTAAAAGAATAATCTAACCCATATTTGTGTTTCACACATTTCTAATACAATCTTTGTGGGCTATATATTATTAGATTAAAGAATATATGATATTGTATTCTGTTGTTTTAATTTATTTCCATTAATTGGTTTATATTTTATTAATGCAAATTATTCATTTTGAGTTTAACAAATAAAACATGTTTCACTGTTTGCACGCGTTTTATGAGTTTAGTGTTTTCAGAGTAAAAAAGCTTTTAGAAGTTAGTTAAATTAAAAGTTTTTATAAATGTCTATCCCATGAATTACTTAAGATTATTTAGGCCTATTTCTATTACAATATTGTTATTTGAATTGGTTTTTCTCCTTAAGTCCAACTTAATTGTTGAAGTCTCTGTTCCCCTATGATATAGTTGGATACCGCCATTGTTTCCTGTCACTTTAAAAAGAAGTAGAAGTAAAACTTGACTTTTGATGAAGGCATCAAACCTTATTGAATCGACAATGTTTTATCAACTGCCTCAGTGTGAAGCTCAGCCTTTAGGTTTCACTGTATCATTACTGTTCCTGCAGGTCTTGCAGTTACTGACTGTAGTTCTTATTCTTTCATATTGTATAATTTTAAACGGTTTAGCCAAGCGCAAATACATTTATTTCTAATAATAATAATAATAATAATACATTTTGTCTGTGATGCACTTTACATTATAAAGGAATAGAATAGAATAGAAAATACATTTATTGTCCAACAATGGGGAAATTCTGGTCTTTCCAGCAACAAAAGGATAATAGAAAAAATGGTCACACAAATATGGACCTTAGAAAAGTATATAAGATTAACATAATAGTGAAGAGTTAAAAGATAAACAATAAAATACTGTACTGTTAAGTGTTTAACAAAATTGTGCACCTGGAGAGTTAATAACCAGTATTTTCTATTAATGGATATTCAGAAATAGCAGCAAGATGTACAAATATATACA
>NW_015150488.1:1927816-1965219 GCF_000732505.1 Cyprinodon variegatus
ATAGATAGATAGATAGATAGATAGATAGATAGATAGATAGATAGATAGATAGATAGATAGATAGATAGATAGATAGATATCCAACACATAAAAAAACAAAAACTAATAGCAAATATTAAATTAAAGTAGGCTGCATATTGCACACCAGTACAGTGGATTAAAAGTTCTAGAGTTTAAACCAAATATAAACCAAATATTTATTTCGATATGTTGGTTCCTAAATTTTCTTAAATTTTCATTTTTTTTTTGGTACATCAACGGATTCACATGGCGGGCGCGCGTGACCCTTTCATTAGGTTTTAATTGGTGGGGGGGCAGATAGGGGCGCGTTGAACCGCTGAAGCAAAGAAAGAAAAAATCCAACAGCAGGGGGGAAATATGACGTCCCCTGGTGTTAATAACAGCCCGCCATGCTGTTCAATGTGACTAAATGCGTTACTGCAAGATTATTCTACAAATCTTATTTTATTTTTGTTTTCTGCTGGCAGCTTGTTGGATGAAATGTGATGTTTACTTTGATTGGTGAACTGTGTCAATGCGCTGCGTGAGCCCGGAGTTTTTTCAGATTACATTTGGGATTACGGCTTGTCCTGAGGTCAATGTCCAACTGGTCGGAGTCAAACAACAGATGGACACGCGTGTAAGGTCACGGGGGGATTATGTCCCCTCTTCGTGGGTGAAAACAAGTAAAACCCTCAAAAGTGACAGGAGAAAGAACAGCATATCTGTCAGAAATGTTTGGCTTTTTTTTTTTTGTTGTTGTTTTTTTTAATTCAGACATTCATAATAATATTATTTTAATTATTATTTTTTATTTTCATTATAATTATTCGTGTTACCTTTAAACCACTGCAATGCACTTTTTTCTTTATACATGCTCTTTCATTGTCTTCAAATTTGCGAAAATAATAGAAGAAAAATGTTCCAAGTTGCTCCCAGTGTTATGAAAAAAATAGGAGTAGCCCCATCATCTTGCAAATTGTAATAGATAATAAACAGGATGGACTTTTGGGTCATTTAGACTAAAAATATTTTTCTTTTCTCTTTTTATAGAAATTATTCTTCATATTTTCTGTTCTTTTCATGCAATAACATTTTGATCGCAGTGCTTGGATTTATTAAAAGCAGAAAAGTATTTCTGCCACTATAATAAAATAATAAAATGAATGATGTAGTTTTATCGGTGTATCATAGTAAACACTATTTAGTTTTTGATACACTTAAGACTTTAGAGAATTAAAAATCAACATCTGCAAAATTTTGTACAGATTTCCAGATGCCCATCTTTATTATTTTATTTATCAACTGGTTAGTGAGATTTCAGCATTATGTTTGTGCATTTTGAGAAATATAAAATAGATGACTATATCTTCTTGTATACAGAATAGTCCCTTTCCTAGCCAGCTTACAAGCAGTGCTCAGAGTAGGGACAATTATGTGCTCCATACAGCGGGAGAAAACTCTGGTTACTCCATAGGCTTCTATTGTATCTCTTGTAACCAAGCCGGTCTTATTATAAAGTAACCTAAGTGCATAAAACATCAGTTGAATTAAAAAGCTAAAGAACCCTGCTTCAAATGGAGGATAAAAAGCTGCATGAAGTTGCATTGTGTATGTTTTTTGCCTAGCTTGCTCTTGTCCTGCATGTTGTTTCCACTTCTCCTAAATCTAAAATCACACTTTTCACCAATGCAGTTTTCAGTCTCATATAGGCACAAGAGTCAGCATGTTTTAAATCAATCTAAACAGCACAACAGCTGCTGATATGTGTTATTAGTTCCCCCTCTCTGGATGAAAGGAAAGCAATTAGTGAAATCAGCCTCTGTAGAGCATGGACCAATGGTTTTTTAAAAACCACGTCACACTGGTGTGAATTTCATCATTAAAGAAAAACTGTTTTTGTTGGTTTTACTCCATATCTGCAGCAAAAGTGTTATACATCAGCTCCCAGTCCCACAAACAGAGAAATCCAACTAAAGCTATTACAGCCTCTTCATCATTTGCCTGAGGTAATTGCTTCAGTCTGCTAGATGAAGTAAACATTACTCTTTGATGAGTAACTGCCGCTGCATAGGGACCTGTTGGTGAAGTCCTGGTCGGCTGGGTGTCAGGAGGGTCACAATGCGGACAGTCCCCCAGAGGACAATAAACTGGCTGAAGGGATGTAGAGGTCAGGAGCTCTGTGGGGAAGGAGCAAAAGGTCAAGGGTGGCTAATTAATTGGCCATTTACACCTATTCCCAATTGACCATTGGACTCAAGGTGGGACACATAAATGAACAGAGAAGCCATTATAAAGAACTTAATATAAGCATATTTTATACATATTTCAGAAACCCGCTGAACAAAAAATAAAAGGGACTATAATGAGGAAAATACAGAGCATGCTCCAAATTAAAATTTGCCTCAAAAGATGGAATGATATAATCTTGGCTAAAACAGTTTGGAGGGAAAGGGAGCATCTTAAAGCTGACTGTGTCCTCCCAGGCTGAAAATATTCGCCCATGTGCACAAATCTTTTTGCATAAGAATGGAGACGGGGGCCTGTGAACTCCTCTGACACTGACCTCTCTCCCAGGATGTGAATAGTATCACTCCCGGCGGCATTTCAGTCAAAGCCGAAAGCTTTTGGTGTAGCTTGCCTATAATCAGGTTGATTTAATGCATCCTACAAGTCCCGTCTTCCTCATCATGCAGCTCACTGCTGCTGCTCAGACGGCTCACTGTTCCCCCTTTCACTGCAGCCACACACACACACACACACACACAGACAGTCCTGCCCCTAGGCCTCCTGCACTCCGAGAGGCCAGATGAGGCTTGAAACAACAGAAAGGTTTTTTTTTCCCCCTTCCACTAAATCTGGGCTCTCATTAAAATCTGTTTGGTCCTCAATGAGGAGATGCTTCTTTGGAGCTCTGATGATTGCAATCTTGTCAGAGAATTTCTTTTTTTTTTTCTTATTCACTACGTTTTATCAGTATGATCATTGAGATGAATCTTGAACAAACCCAACTATATAAATATTGCACACATGCAAACAACCCTTCTGTGTTCAATAGATGGGACTTCAATGCAAATGCAAATTATAGCAGCTCATACACTTTAGGTTAAGGGATTAAAATACTGGCATTAAGCTATCTCTCTCGGTGTCAATATTTTTATTTTTATTTCCTAGGGCTCTAAATAGAATTTTCTTTTTTCATTTTTAGTCATTCTGTTTTATTTTTTTATTGGCTATTTAAGCTTCTCAAAAGCCTTTATTTCAGAAGTGGAACATAAGTTACAGATAAACAAGACAACAATAAATAACATATAACCAAGGTTTTCTTCAAAAGCATTTAAAAGTTACAGTTTCACTATATAATCTATCTTCCACACGCTCTTTTTTTTATTTTTTTTTTTATTGAAGCGCTTCTTCTGATTGGACGATTGATTTACGCCATCCTAAGCCCCGCCTCCTTTAGAAGTTTACTCATTTGTTTTTAATTTCGGCTTAAAGACGGACTTTCTGTCCACGTGGTGCAGATTATTCATTATCTTCCTTTTTTTTAGGTAGGGTTCAAAAGTTTCAGACCCACCAAATAATAGTAATAATAAAAAATAACAAAATGCAGATAATTAAATACATTCATTGTTAATTAGACTACGAAAACAAAATTAAAAAAGGAAATTAAAAATAGTGTTTTTTCCACTAAAACTTATAATATTGAGAAGTTAGACGGAAAAATTATGCAGGATCATGCATGGCGCTCATTCCTTTAGTTTTTAAACCGCGTCTTTGACGTCAGATTAAGCTGCAACCACAAAAAATTGGCTGAAGTTTAAATAATCCGTTTATTTATTTATTTTTTCTTCTTCAGACCATGAAAATATTTGCTACATTTTTGTGGTTTGTTCTAATTTTTTTTATGTTGGCAAATAAAAAATAAAAAAGCTGCTTACATCGCCTTATTCGTCCTGGTGGTGAATCTGTTTGTTGTTGAAGTAAAACAACAAAAAACTGCGGACTAAAATAAGATTAAGATTAAACAATTTATTTCGTTTTAAAGCTGAGAAAAAAATCACTAAATTATTAATTAAAAAAAAGCAAAATAACTGAATTGGCAAAATTACATATATAGAATTTTATTTTGCCTTTCTCGTATTTATATGTTTTTTTGATTCTGTTGAGCTAAAAACACATTGAATTTTAAAAAGAGGTGAAAAAAAGTTAAAAAAAAATGTAATTTGATTGATTAATAAATGGAATACAATAGATATGTTGGTCTTTTGTTAAGGCCTCCTCTTTAGCTCCTCATAGTACCAGCCTAAATTAGCTTGTGTGTGTGGTTGAAATCTCTTTTTAAACATAACCCCATAGAGAACACTCTTAAACTTAAAACACTGAACAACGTTTCCCCCTTGCCTGATTTCTGAATAAAACCTTGGGTCGAGTGTAAAGTTAGCCAACTGTTTAAGCATTAAAGAGGATTGTAAAACATCTCAGTTACGTGTAAACCTAGACTTTGACTAGGCCTCTTAAAAGCTAAATAAGTTTATGTATAAAGGGTTTGGAAACAATCAGAAACTGGTACATTAAAGCTATTTCTCAGGGAAATGCTTTATGGTTTTGCTTCTCATCCATTCTTGAATATCTTTAACTCATAAAACAATGTGATCTATTTATTTAATTTTTTTTCAGCCTACTTTATATTGTCAGACAGGTTCTATTTAAATGAAATCTTGATTCTGAATTTCTGGCAATAATCAGTGTGGCCAGGGAAATTATAGTCTATAACTGTGGGTCATTACACTAAATTGGTTTGGTGGGAGAATACATGTTCACACAGGGCCACATTAGCTAAGATTAATTTTCTTAATAAATGAAATAATCACAATTAAACTGTATTTTTATTTTCTTGTTTGTTTGTTTTTTAGTCAGGTTACATTTTACTGACATCAACTTGTTTTGATGATCTGAATGTTTATGTTTGGCACCAAAAAAAAAGGAATGAAAGCAAGACATACCAAAAATGAGGCATAACCTGTTGGATATGAGGCTTGAAAAGCTCAATCTGAGCTGAATGCATCAATGGGTTGCATGTTTCTGAAACCACCAGAGTTTTCTTTCCTTTTCTCACAAATCATGACACCAATGCTTGGATGTGATTGGCTGAACACAGTGTGAGATGGCAGTAAAACGTGTAAGATGGTGTTCTAACTACATGGAATCCTGCAGGAATAAAAGTAATCCTAGATCATGTTTTGAAAACATGATAACTTAATACAATAGGAATAGGAATAAAAATATAGGAAATCTTTTAACATTTTCTGTAAAATGTGATTGACTAATGCAATTTCTTCTGAGGAATAAATAAGGACATGCTAGATATATACTTCAGCTTCAAATGGAGTGACAGTGAACAACATGGTGAGATCCAAAGAGCTGCCTTCTGTAAGACATCAGCTTATAAGTCCAGTAAAGTATCTAAATATATCTAGGAAGAATTTGAAATTAGCCATTCCACTCTATAAAAAGTGGTTTATTGGAGGAAAATTGCATGTCTGTATTAGCAGTAACATCCAGATAGAAGTGAAAAAAAAAAAAAAAAACTAAATAATTTGACCTCATGCAAGCTCTTACTGTCGATATGAAAGTGCATGTTTGTACGGTCAGGAAGAAACTGAACATTTAACTTTTCATGGCTGCTGTTTTGCAAGGAAGAAACATCTCTTTTTAGTGAACACATTAAAGAAAGACAAAGACCAGGCCTTCTGGAATCCAGCTGTTAAACATAGAGGTGAACGTGTCATGCTTTGGGGTTGGTTTGCTGCTGTAGGCCTTATCTAACTCACCATCTTGGAGTCCACAATTAATTCTAGCAATTTCAAATGGTGCTTGAAGAAAATGGGAAAACCTTTTTACAGAATTTATGGATGTAGAAAAAATTTAACCTGCAACATGACAGTGAAAACCTGCTAGTAAATCTACCACTGCCAGGAAAGTAGGCAATAAACAAGAAGGATTAACCCCCCCCCCCTTTTTTTTTTGTCCTGACCACTAATCCTAACTCCTCAAACAACTAACTGGCCAGCTCCTAGAGGGCAGGGCCTTTTTCCTTGGCTAGAAATCACACTTTATTGTTGTATTTTTATTTATTTTTTGTGTGTAAAAGATTTATTTTGTTGCATTTACTGCAATTAGGGTTTTTATTTCTTTTCAAGATTTGTGGCTGTGTAATGGATTCATAAAGAAGTGGATACTCAGAACATAAATGGACATGGAGTGGATTATTTTTTTAAATGCACAATTCTGCATGATTCAGAAACAATATGTACATTCATTAAATCTTAAAGTTCTTCTATTGCTTGTGGTTTTTTAAATCTCTGCAGGAATTTAAAGCAACATTCCTACAGGCCGATAACAGGGTGAATCACCATTTAGCCTCTATATGGGCTCTAGGGACTTGAGCCGTGTCTGATGTGTGGCTGCTGTGTTGGCCTTTGACCTCGAACTGTCTGGAGGGCTGTGGTGACGGTGAGTCAAGGTCAAGAGGAAGTGTGTGCAGGGGTTTTGGGGGTAGAAGAGGGTATAGGATGGGCGTGAACAAACTGTGATGGGTGGAAAAGGATCTGTGTCTGGGAGAGCAGAAACCAGACAGTCCCAGACGTCTGTTGTAGGGGACACTGTGTCGTCTGTGAGGCCCTGTCTGTTCCCATTCGCCTCCTTGGGCCTGGAGGGGGGAAAAGGCGGCAGCGAATATTTAGACTGCCAGGATGATATTTTACAAATTTAAGAGGTGTATGAAGGACAGCTAAAATAAAAATGATTTTTTAATAAGATGCTCAGACATGATAAAGAGAACATTTTGATCTCCTCTTTTTATTCACTAAATACATTTTTATAAATGAAGTATTTAAATAAGCTTTACTCTTCTTAAATAATTTCAAATTTACAAATTAAAGACATTTATTTCTTTTATTTGATTTGAATTTGTTGAAGTGTCTCATTATCAGCTTTCCGTTCACGTTCTTCACCTTTGAAGTTGAATGTTAAAATTTTTCCTAAAGCTCTAAATTAAGTTTTTGACTTATGTTTAGAAGCGTATGCCACACATTCACTTGTTCTTCTTAATTTCAAAATGTAATCTAAAAAACTGAACAACTGGTAACTTTTTAACTTGTTTCTTTAGAGGAAATAATTGATCACCTGCCTAAAAGGGTGTTTTATTGTCTCTTTGATTTTCTGACACTAAAGAAGTCTAACTGGTACTGAAAACAAAGAACAACACGTTTAAAAAAGATATTTGGAAACTATTTTTCTTTGCAAAGCATAGTTATGTACCTCGTGAGAAAATGGAGTGAATGTATAAGATCAGAAGCGTTGAAGGGCTCAAAGGGCAAGAAGACAGTTAATGCGTCTCTGTCCCACCTAACTATTTTTAACATATAAAAATCTCCTTAGCAAAATAAAGACAAAAAAAAATGCAGTTTTCAAATGGCAATATAGTTTATAGGAAGAAAAAAAAATTCACATCAACCTCCTTAAATTAACAACAGGTTTGCACG
The DNA here is from genome assembly GCF_000732505.1 of Cyprinodon variegatus. Classification (NCBI taxonomy): domain Eukaryota; kingdom Metazoa; phylum Chordata; class Actinopteri; order Cyprinodontiformes; family Cyprinodontidae; genus Cyprinodon; species Cyprinodon variegatus. Next base: position 1,935,364 of record NW_015150488.1, read on the forward strand.
ACCACTATGCTTATAAATAACCTGCAATGGTTCTTTTACATCACTGTGAGAAGAATTGCTCAACTTTTCTTTGCAGAATTGCCGGTTAAATTTATTAGACTGATTTTAATCAATGACGCAGTGTTTAACAGGATATTGTTGGGCTTAAAGTAAAGAACTGATAACACAAAGTTCTTCTTCAGTATTGTCTTGCAGAAGGAAAAATTCTCAGTTCCCTCAATCTCTGCGGGCCGTTTAGCTGCTAAAGCACCGAAGCAGCCCCAGACCATCATACTACCACCATGTTTGGACGTAAGTATGATCTTTCTCTGAAATACTGTGTTAGTTTTACACCAATTGTTGTTGGACATGATATTTAGAGGTAATTATGAGGCAGTCATTTGTGTCCTTTTTGCTCAGCAATCGTTATCTGACCCTTTAGGACCCCATTTCTGATCTGTTCTTTAATTTAATTTAAGGTAAGTTATATTAGTTTTTAGAGCATTTTGGCACTCGTGTTGCAAGACAGGTTCTAATAAAGTGAGCTCTTGAGTCTACATTTCTTGCGTGGATATGTTTGGCACCAGAAAGTGAAAAATGAAAAACAAACACATGAATAAATGCAGATGATTAATACAGTCAGGTCATATTTTAATGAGTGAGGTAGGTTGGAGGGATTGGGGAGTGACCAATATCTATGTTTTCTCTTGATAAAAAAAGTAATTATTTTAAAACTGTCTTTAATTAACTCAGATTACTTTTTTCCTGATGTAAGAATAAATGCGATTATTTTAAGTTTAAAGAACAGAGAGAAAACAGAAATATATTGCTTAATACAAATGATATGACTTCCCATTACATCTTCACCAGAAAGCTTTCATCCTTATGCAGAAAGTGGCGCCCTCTGCAGGTAGAAAGAAGCTTTTTCACTGTTGCTCATACAGTGTGACCATCCTGCAACCCCACTCAGCCTGCAACTCACATTCATGGTCACAGATCCGAGGCCTCACAGACCACTGGCCCCACAGGGGGATCTGCAGTGGAGCGTGTAGCTACCTGTCAATCACCAAATCTCTGCTGTCTTAAGAGAGACATTTCGCCTGGGATAGCGGCAGCCCGTCCCTCCCCATACATTCTGCCTCCCCTGGCAACCATTGCCTGATGACTGAGAGGCTTTGTCCCCCTCACAACGGGTGTCTGCCATTGAACCCAGAAGCCCCGTAGCAACCAGAATTAGAGGGTGTCAGAAAGGGGGCTCCTTTCTGTGAAACAGGGGTGAACGCTCTGTCCTTGTCCCCACGTCTGGGATTCATATCACAGGCCTGAATGGCATCAGTACCTCCTTTTAAAAGCCAGTGTAACGGAGCGTATGAAGGGGCTAGCAGTGAGCAGATAGGATCATGCTTAATCTGCTGTTCTTCACCACTGTGGTCCGATAGGGACACTTAAGCAGCCTCTGTGGCGTGGGGAGTTCCTGGAGATAGTGGATAAAGGTGGAGAAACAGGAGAGGAATAGAAACTTCTCAACCATCTCATTAACTTTCAACATCATCAGACTAGTAAATGTTTAAGAAATGCTTCAATTTAGCACTTTTCTGTCTAAGCTTAGAGTACTAATAATGTTATATTGTTCTGATTTGGTTTTCAGCAGAACTCTCATAGGAATCATAGGAGGTTTTTCAAAAATAAAGGCAGGCATAGCAAGATGGTAATTGAAAAATCGAAATTGTGAAATAGTTTTCTATCACAGTCTGATTTTAGAGACATTCTTTTCACTACTACCAGAACTGACCTCAAACTCAAACTGACCATATCAATGGGATTTTTTTGCACCATTTTTATTCTCTCACAATGTTTACATTTGATCTCTGCTTCACTTTAAGAAATGGAAATTTCATTAGAGCTATACAAAACAAAATTGTGTTTTGTATACACACTGTGTATACAAACTGACAATAAAGTTTGTCTAAGTCTAACTGTAACTTTATACAGGTAACCTCTTGTATTTTTTCTTTGAAGCGTTTCATATTTCTTAAAATTCTGTCACAGAAGACATGTGAAGAGTTTAGGTAAAAATTACTTTACAAATACAAATCTTAAACGAGTATTATGCAACTGATATGCATGATGCCACCACCATGATATGTCGCAGTCAGGATTCTCCAGCCAGCATGACGTGCAGTTTTCCTTCCCATCCACACAGCATTGTGCATGTAAGCAAAGAAAATTGATTTTAGCCTTAATATGGGGCTTTTTATGGCTTCCTGCTGGCGACTGAACGGCCATCTTTCTTTGCCACTATTTCATTATGACAAAAATTTGTGAAGTGCATGATTATAATAAGTCCTGTTAACAGATTTTAACACCTGAGTTGGGGATCTATTCAGCTCCTCCAGAGTACCATGGATCTCCTTGCTTACCTGTTGGTACAGGTGGGTGAACATGAAGCTGTGAGCTACTCCTGCCTGAATACTGCCTTATTAAATAGTCAATGCTTGGGTTATAACTTTAAAACAAAGACCTAGATTTTGCTTTCTAACAGCTTTATCCCTGATCTGTCTGCTGTGTTCCATGATCTTCATGGTTTTGTAAATTAATACTTTTTTTTTTTATTATGCCATCACTGAACATTTTTTTATTTATTCTGATATTTAATTACACAAAGATAGGCAATATTTCATAATTTAATTACTTTAATTCAGTTGCAATATGAACACTAAAGGGGACTAAGTATAAAGTTAACTAACTATAACCTTAATTTTCAGATTTCTGTTCCCCCACCACATCACATTTATACAATTATTGAGTCTATCACATAAAACATATTTATGCTACAGACAAAATGTGGCATAATACAGGAGGATATGAATACTTTTGCAGAAGGTTTTTACAGCATTCCTCTGTTGCTAAAGATTCTGTGCAAAAAATAAAATCTTGATAAATGCAATTCATGTAGATTGTGGAGAAAAGAGATATTTTCTGCTGTGCATGGGGAGATTTTTTCAAAACATAAAAACCCCTCAGGGGACAAACCAAAATGTCACAAGTTTCAAACATTTAATAATTTTTTATAAAAATGTGACACAGTCGACTCTCAACCATGTACCTGTTAGTTTACATTTAAAATGCATCACAATCATAAAACCCTACTGTGGGCATTGAATCTATCGAGACCTTTTTAAAGATTGGTTTAAGAGTCTCATCATAGAGAGAACTCTAAAAAGATAGACAAATGGCATACAGTTTTTTTTTTTTAAGTTTTAGACTTTCTGCTGAGAGATAACCTATGAGGGGCCCTTAACTGCATAAAATGGGAAGAGATTAGGTCAAGAGAGAAACAAGCAAAGGCCTGAATAGTTTATTAACGGGTTTACGGACTCTTGGTTCCTTTCAAAGTGGCTTTTATTGCTTATTTTATAGCAGATTGAACACAGAGCTTGTAATATTCTTTGGCTGCTGTGTACCTTGTAAAACCTGAGCCAGTTCATGGGTGTTATAATAATGTGTTATTTCCACACGTGTAATGAACAACTAAAGACACAAGAAAAAACAAAGCAATTGTTAGATTGGATTGTGGTTCGTAAATTAGGCCAACTATGACCCATAGAAGCCCCGTCAGCTTCTTCAGCATTAACCTCCCACGTCGCAGAACTGTGTAAATTCCTCCTTTCCTCTTATATTCTTTTATATTAATGGGCGCCATGGCCGAAACATGGACTATGTTTTGTGCAGTTCCCATTCTAAGTTTAATTCCTTTGCCCTTCATTCTTAGTTCCCTCCTTCACTCCTGCTGTCAATCAAAGATCATGGTTGAGTCAGGCAGTCAGTCAGTCATCAGCAAAGAAAGAGAGGCCTCATTCCCTCTTTTTTATGCCCCCTTATGTCTTCAAGTTTTTCAGCCCACCTTCTCCGTGGCTTCTCTTCTTGCCATTTATCTCCTATCTTCCTAGATGAAGGTAGGATCTGCCACGGCATAAGGCGAAGTTGCTTTACCACAGCAGTGCAAAACCCGTCTATTTTCAAAATATATCAGTTTTAGCAAGACTGAAGTGGTTTATGAATAAACATGAAGAGGTGTTAGGGCGGGAAATGGATGGGTGGGGGTGGTAGAAGAAGAAGAGGCCCAGTTTCTGTGTGTGTGTAACATGAGGGAAGTATAGAGGGCAACGGAGCAGCCTTTCTTCCCAGCAGGGCTGCATCGCATTTAATTGGAGCACTTGTGGCACCATTACCTCCTTTACTCAAACACGTTCCTGATGACAAAAGAAAACAGCACTAAGCCTGCCTTTGTTGGAAAGGAGACTGTATGAGGAGACGGATTCCTCCCTGTTTCTCATGTGTGGGAATCAGCCACACTCTCCCACAGCGAGCTACTGCCGCCTTTGGGGAGGGATGGCATAAGGAGTATTTTAGGGGGGCAGATTGCTCAGAAATGCAGCCACCATGACTGAATGCTTTACAGTAGAGCTGCTATCTGGTGTATAGAGAAAACATTGCACTTGGAGGCAAACAGACACTTTTATGATAAAACCAACATATTTATGGGCAGAAAAAAAATACTTAAACTCTGACTCATTCTTCTGATCAGGGCTTTTAAAATAATTGTCCATCGGAGTGCGTGTTCAGCATCCTGATTACGGTGCGGTTTGCTATTTCCTGACTGAGTATGGATGATTTGCAGACTGTAGTTTGTTTGTAGTCACCACAGTGTCATGGGGAGAGGAATGAGGGCTGCTAGCCTCTCTCTGACCTCACGTGGGAGGAGGACACCAGGACACACTGAATTTTTTTTAATAAGTTATATTTATGAAAAAAATCTTTAAAACAAAACTGAAACCTCTTAATAAAGGGATTTGTTTTTGTTAATAAAGGGGATAAAATTAAACATCTGTGTTTGGAACTGTTTGTCATTCATTTTTCAATTTATCGGTTAATCAAATAGGCCTTAAGAAACTTCTCAAACAGTATCAAACATGTACCGGTATCTAACAAAAGCCTTAACTTTTAAATTGCAAACACTTTACTTTAACATTTTCCTTTTAATAGAGAATATCATTGAAATGTTTACAAAACATTATTACCATTTAAAGCCTTGAGCCAAATTGTCAAAAAGAGAGTTTTCAGATGAAAGAAATGAATGGGATCCAGAATATTGAATTGTTTTTTTTTTTTTTAATAAAGCATCAACAGAATTATGATATAACTACTAAACGCAGAGTTAAAGGAAAGTTTAATTAGTTAACCAGCATCACTTAGTTTTTAACTGTTATATTATTCTATGGCTTCCACAATGAGTAACATAATAAACATTTTCCTTTTTAAATTAGTAAAAAAAATCAACATGAAGAAATAGAAACAACAACAAATGACAAATAAGGAATAAGTTTTGACTGTAAATAAATGACAACATAGAGAAACTTACAGTTTTTTTATAAACTTGAAGGAAGTCTTACTTTGGTGTAAAATGAAAAACTGATGGTTATCTCGGGACATAATAACAGAACATGAGTATTTAAAAAAAGAGAACAAACCTCACATCATTACATTTATCTTATACTTCTAAGTTGAGACAATATGAGGTACAAACCCAGAGTATTCAAATGTTTTTTTTTTGTTTGTTTTGTTTTATATTTCTTCTCCACGTTGTTTGGAGAGGGAGCTGGGTCCAACAGAGAAACAAAAGAAAGGGTAACAGTTGATCGAGTCAAAGAGCCATTCATGATCGGGACCTGGCATCTGGCTCCATGGTGAAATGCGTGTCAGCACTAAAGATGGAAAAAAAAATACGTTAAGGATCATGATTTGTTGAAAATATCTCCAAATATTTATGCACAATTTAAGATAAACCCTTGAAAAACCACTGAACCTTAGCCTTCCTTGAACCTTAATCAAAATCCAGAGTTGTTCTTTCTATTAGTAGATGAGCTAATGGTCGATCTGTTGTCAGTGTTAACATGAGGGCTGTTGCATAACCCCAAGGTCACTTTGAGGACTCACACACATGAAGGTGTTCTACAAAAACCCCCATCAACAAACAGCACAAGTTCTCTTGGAAGTAAAGGAACATGTCAGCTGTTTGTTTGGTCAGCTTCACCTTGTTCTCACATTGTATTCCTCATGGTAAATAATCCCCTTTAAAATCTAAAGCTGCAATGACCCATAGCTTCTATGAAATAGACTCTGCTGCCACCAAGAGGATGGTGAATGCAAAGTGCATTTTAACTACATAATGATGCTGCCTTGTGGAACAATCCTCTTTTATTACTGGATAAAGGAATCAAACACTCACACGTCTTTGCCCCGCATGTGGTTGTTGTAGTGCAGGATTGGTGGGATGCTCTCTTCGTCTTCTGGCAACTGGAGACAAAACAAAAAAATGTAACAAATACAAGGCAACTAATCCTGAGACTCAGAGTTCATGTTGTTTGATGTCAAATCCCCACCCCCCTGAAAAAATGAGTGAAAAAAGGTAAATATGACAAAAATTTGGTTTAATTCTTTCAGAAAAAAAAGAAAAACTTAAAAATTTATCACAATACATTGTCTTAAAGTACACGTGTATTATTCAATTGTAAAGTGGTAGCATATGAATACACTGTTTTCTCTTTAATAATTAATCATGTTTGGTTGGCTTTATCATGTTGTTTTTCATTGATCCTGCTATAATGAAATCAATACAAACTGCGCTTTTAAAAAAAGTGACTCCCGAAGTTATTTAGTGGAACTGTAATTTATAAATAGGTACCAGGATTAAGGATGTACATAAAGTTTTAAAATAAATAAAAATATGACCGGACCACCCTGTCTTTTTTCTGATGGTCTCATAAAATCCCAATAAAACCCTCTAAAGTGTGGAGCTGTAATATAAAAAAAATGTGAAAGAAAGAAATCCAAAGGTTATTTAAGCGATGCTGCTATATGTAAATAAGAGTGGTCTTTTACAAGATCTGATTATTGCACAGTAACATTTTTAGAACTTATTTTCATCCATTGTAAATACCTAAAAAGCAGAGATATATTTAAAGTTGCAATCTTCCGCCACTTACCTCCCAGTAAGGTTCATCATCAAAGCAGTTGTCATCTGCAGGATCTCCCCAGATGGGTAATCTCAAGATTGCACCTAGAATCACAAAATAAAAAAAACTTTTTTAATGTAAAAATGCACATTACATCTGTAAGGTGATCCCATTGTGTTCCCATATATCATCTAAACTGTGGTGCATTCCCTACCAACAATCAGGCCTCCTCCTATGCCGAAGCAGATTGCCACACAGAGGCCTCCAGCCTGGTGACCTCCCTGCTTCGTTGGCACCATGTCCTTGAAAGCCCCCGTAAAGTCAAAAGTGTTGATCAACCTTTTAATTTAAAACAAGACCCTTGATTTCTCTCGAAATTTGCAGAACAATTTACAATATTTTTTTATATTTATATAAAATCAGTTCTTGTTGAAAACATACCCCTGCTTGCCGTAGACTGACTCTGATGCTGCAGCAGCAGTGATGGCTCCAACTATACCGCCTATAACCCCTGGCATGGCGTGGAGATTGTGAATTCCACACGTGTCTTGGATCTTCATGTATTTCTCCATGAAAGGCTGATGGATTCACATGGGGGTGTTTGTGAAGTTTATTATAATCATTAACTGTGGACCCTTATCAAAGACTCTAACTAATAGTGGACTATGAACAAGACAAAGATCTTACAGTGATATATATGTATCCAAGTGTGGAAAGAATACCACAGCAGAAGCCAACGATGAGAGATCCATAGGGCATCAGCATGAACTCAGCTGCTGTTCCTACTGCAACACCTCCAGCAAGTGTCGAGTTCTGGATGTGAACCTGGAAAAAAGATGCAAAACACATTTAGAGAAAGCAAAAATATGTTGGCCATTAGTGGTTCATAAGTTTAAATCCTTTTAGAATAGCTTTAGCCGACTTGCTTTAATTTAAGAATGCATTTATCTTCAATTGAAGAAGAAGTTAGCAGGATTACTATTCATCCTCTTTTACTCCAATAGCCTGAAGTAAAATGGATTGTGAGTATATTTAGATCAATTGTGGCAATGATTTAGCTTTTGACCTCCAGCATTTCCCTGTATTTAGCATAAACTCTGACCAGCTTTCCTAGATTGACTGAAAAAAAATCTACCCTGTAGAATAATGCTGCCACCTCCGTGCCTACAGAGTAGGCCTACAAAAAGTTCAAGAGAAACCTGTCTGCATTTATACCATAAAGCCCAAAATTTCAATTACAATATAATTTTATTTCTATTTCATATCTCAGTACCACTTTGTATCAGTATACTAACCCAACCTCCAAGAACAGGAGAATATACTAAAAACTTTTGCAGGGTGCCAGTTTATTTTCCCACAAGAAATTGTAAATTTGTTTTATTTTTTTAATTTATTTATTTATTTTTATTTATTATTATTTATAAGAGTAAATCTGTAAATCTGCTCTTTTTTTTTTTTTTTACCATATCTAGTTTTCCATGTTTCTGAAACACACTCGAAACAGCAAATGTGGTGAGCACGGTTGCAGCCAAAGCCAGGTAGGTGTTGATGGCCGCCCTGTGCTGCCCGTCGCCATGATCTGTTATAGCGGAGTTGAAACTTGGCCAGAACATCCACAAAAAGAGGGTACCTGTGAAGAAAGGTGACGTGAGTGGTCAAAGTAGCACCTCCATATACGTTGGGTTAAAAGCAGTTGGTGCCAAACCCAGCTTACCAATCATAGCAAAGACATCTGAATGGTAGACAGAGCCGTGCAAACGTGAGCTCTGGTCCAGGTTGGGCCGGTAGAGCATCCATGATATGGCGAGTCCATAGTAACCTCCAAAGGTGTGGATAACCATGGAGCCCCCAGCATCCCTTGCCTTCAAAATTAAAAGGAATTTCACTTGAATGAAAAACTGCATACATTAAAACGACATTAAAAGACAAAAGAAAACCCTTAGTTTTATTTTTTTTCACAGTGCCTTAGAGACACTTTTCTTTAGGAGAGGCAGAGAAACTGCTTCAAGGAAAACCTCAAAGAGGCTACAAAGGACCTAAAGGCAAATCTCTTTGAAAGCTAAATAGTTCAAATGGAAGAACACAACATCCTACTGATTCAATCCACTTGAAAACAGATTTTCTATATCTGATTTTGAAAGAGTTTGAGGGTTTTGAAAGGAACTCAATCAAACATTTATTCTGAAGCTGTGCAAAACGCTCAGAGGCAAAGCCCCAAAAGGTTTCTACAAGATTTTAGGAACTAAATGCAAATTTGAGTCAGAATTTTCAGATTTATATTGTTAAAAGAAATCTTGTAAATATAAAATCTTTTTTTTTTTTTTATTGTTTGATATTTAGCATATAGATAAAGTAAAAATACATACATGTGGCTTTTTCTAATTTGTTTCTAAATCAATTTCTAGAAAATAGGTAAACATATAATTTCAACCAAATGATGGCTGCAGTTAAAACCATTACTATTTTATGTGACCTGCAGAAATCACAAAATTTGTAATATGGCTTATTTTGTTGGAGGTTAAAGATTTTGCAATCAAATGTGGATTTATAAGATGAAACTTCACTATGTCACCATAAGAAATAAAATCAGTGATTGTAAAAAATTATTTGTCTCTTATTACTTTCCCTCAATTAAATAATACTCTAAAACATCTGTCTTAATTGCATTCCTGTAATTTAAAACTATTTTTTTAATGCTGAATTTTGTTACTGATGGTGACAAGGAGCAAAAAGGAGAAGAAAAATAATAATAATAGATGACTTACATGGATGAGATTTAGGATGATAAATTCCTCCACAGCAAACAGTGTTATCCCGAACAAAGTCAAAACCATCAACTGGACGGGGCTGACCTTTCCCAGCAAAGCTCCATATGCGATCAGACAGCCGGCCACACAGAAATCTGCATTAATTAGGCTGAAGAGAGAAAAAAAAGAAATCAAACTCAGGTTAACTAGGATCCACTGCAGTTTATTTTTAGTTAAATTTAGGTTAAAAAAAAAAAGTCAGGCTGTAACCATCCTCCACAAACGACCTTCTCACAATATTTGACACAGAAGGAGCAGGGTGATTTTCAGCAGTGTCATAACTCATTAGACCTTGTGACCACAAACACTTCATCCGTCACAACAGGAAGTATCTTTTGGAAATCTCCCAGTCAGACTGGTTGCCCCACCTTCTTTTTTTTTTATTTCAGCTGTGGATATTATGCAGGTGAAAACATATTCCCACAGGATATGTTTCCAACAAAAGTCTGTGAAAAACTGACACTTTAAAAATAGAAGATATGAGCTACAGCTCTCTTACCTTTCCACTCCAATTTTGATCTTCCCATCTGTGTAGTCCAGGGAGTGGAACCAGCCCTGCATTAGCAGTGCCCACTGGAGGCCAAAGGCGGCAATCAAAAAGTTGAAACCCACTCCTCCGAAGCTGTAACGCTTCAGAAAGGTCATCAGGAAACCAAACCCAACAAAGATCATCACATGTACATCTTGGAAACCTGAAAAAATATGAACAAATGATCAAAAGAGGTTAAAAAAAGTCTAAACTGGATCTAAAATCTTTTATCAATCAGCTGTATTAGTGTGAGAATCATAAGGGAAATCAGAAGGCAAAGTTGAATATTTAAAGAATAGACAGAAAATACTGACAACAATTATTTATTTGACTTCTTTTTCGTCCATGCTAATAAAATATGGTCAGATTCTTATTCAGTTTAGAGGTAAAATAATTGTCTTTTAATCTAAATACTGTTAGTCCTGACCAAAAAACATTAGGGAACCTTTTTATTTAAATAAGCTCAGAACATCAAAGGACATCAGAGTAGGGGTGTGCTTCCCAGCACAATAAGACATGTCATCTGTTTTAACTAAGTTTGCTGGGAAAAAAACATTGTTGATGAACAATACAACATAATAATAATAAATGCAAAACAGGAGAAAACTACATTGTACCCCATCGTATCATCCGATACTGTATTGCATCTCACACTATTCATTTGTGCTAAATTGTATTATATCTTGCAATGTATTTTGACATACTGTATCTCATTATAATCCCATTGACCTATACTGATGGTTGGTAAAGGTCAGGTCATGTCTTTATTAACAGCCTATTCATAGCCTATTCTATCCCTTCATGGGTAAACATTTTTTTTTCTGTTTGCATCAACAACTGAGATAACAAAAAATATGGAACATAATAACTGAAATGAGCTTAAAGAAAGGCAGAAGATAATGTCTGAGGAGGAATGATGTCAGTGGAAGGATTTTGCAATAAAGTTTGCATTGACAAAATGCTTGAAACGACTAAGTTACCGACTCTTTTGACAAATTTGCAAACTGCTTTACACCCAACGTAAAGCTCTTTTACAAGCACGAAAAAATAAACCACCCTGGTTCCCTTTAGTGACTGGAGAAAGGATACTTTATTAAACTGTATCAAGGTTTTCAACAGGAAATATGTGTTTTTGGATTGTAAATTGGATAATGAACCGAAGCCCTTAAACCCAACAAAAAAAGTTCACAATCAAAGTAGAGATAATAGGGCAGCAAAAAACTTTGTTGGAAGAAATTATTTATTTTTGGACTGTGCATACATATTAATGTAGCTGATTATTTTTACTCTTTACCTTTTGCTTAAAGTGAAGACTTGTGTGTCATTTCAGTTGTTCCTAGAAATATTTCCTACTTTGATCAATTAATAAGTTGCTAAAAAAAAAAGCAACACTTGATTGTAAACCTTTAATGTGATTATTGTCAGCATTACTTCCATATTTCTAATGTTTACCTTTTTTTTTTTTACCGCGTTTCCTTTTCACTGCCTAAATGTAACAGTGAGCTCAAAAGGAACAAAGTTGATCATAGAAGACATCTAAGAAGAATGTTCACATGACCCCGCATTAGTAGTGCATAATCTTTTCTTAGGTTAATTTCCCATCACCTAAAAAGAAAGGCACGCTTTATTATATTTTGCTTCATGCAAATCACCCATCTAAAGCTCTTATTAAATCAGTTTCCTGAATTTAAACAAAAACCCACATGGATGATTTCATTTCCCAGCAAAGAACCAGTTGAAACCACACAATGCGTTTGGTATAACAACATGCCTCCGCTATGCAGGTTGGCATAAGGGCATATTAGATAAGAGTGGTATATCGTGTGAAGATGACACAAACACATCACGGTGTGCTTATTCTTCCGTGCAATTAATGTTTTTATGAAAAAAACTATGATCAATGATTTAGCCATACTGGTGATGGATCTAATTTAATTTCAACTTAGACAGATTTATTTGTCATTTTGTTTACACAAGTGTAAAACAAAATAGTGTTAAAATAGTGTTTTTTAAATCAAATTATATATTTAGCTACTGATAAGGCAAGAAAAAAAGAAGAAAAAGTGAAATTGATCTGTAGCAAAATTATAGCAATTGAAAATTAGAAAAATGAAAAAGAGCACTGTTTTTTTTCTGGACAATATCAAAACTGAATAGCTGTATAAAAAGATGTGATATACAGTAGTTGCATTGTGTTTATAATGCAAACAGCCATAAACAATCATTGGATGGTGGCTAATTCCAGTCAGTTTGGCTTATAGCACAACACCGCATCTGCGTGACACATGTCATGGCACAATATGTCCACACTGCCCTCTCAATCACCATCGTTTGCATTCTAAAAGCATTTAATAAACACAGCAAGGTGCTGCTGATAGAAAAGCAAAGCAAAGAAAAAATATAATAAAATCTCCTGCTGCTTCAGCTTTCACACATAGTTTCCAGACTTTACACATAAGTGCTGTTGGTTTCAGACAATCAACTAAAATGATAGTATGTTTATGTTATGTAATGTAAAGGTGCAGAAACAAGCTGTTTTTCATGATGACCTTAAATTGACACTGTAGATGGTTAGTGTAGAATAAACAAACAACCCCACCTATATGAAACCGTCCCACATACATGTTCTTCAGCCGAATCCAAACACATTTAAGACAAAAAAAAAAAAAGCAGCATGGAGATTTGAGATGTATAAAATAAGAAAAGACCACAGAAGAATGAAATATGTTGCTGCAGGTGTCAGACCTTTGTCAGCAATTCAGAATAAAATGAAAGGTCATCACAATGTGATATCCAGCACTAATTTAATGTTATCCATGATGAATTAAGTCAAAATGATATTTAACCCTAATGTCTAATTTTTTAAGGAATTATATTACTTATTGAATTGATTAAGAAATGGGGGAAAAAACAACAGCTCCTAAACCACAAAAACAAGAAGGCTAAAAAGTTAGTTTTACTTACTTGGATATCTGAAGTAGAAGTCATTCTGTATATCTGTCAAATTTTCATGATCTCTGTGCTCAACCCAGTGAGCGTCTGATTCTTCATCATATCGAATAAAAACCCCATGCAGGATGATCATAGCAGTTTGCCACACCACACACACTGCTGGCAGACTCATACGAACATTAGGATTCTTTGTGCGATCACACATTTCCCTGAAGCTCTGGACGCCCCCCATCTTTGGTGCTTCTCGTTTCTCAGTGTCCCTGAAGATCCGCCGCACTCCTTGGCTGCAGTCTCTACGGTCCAGAGCATCTTCAAGTTCAAGCTCATGTTTAAAAAGAGTCCAGCCATCAGACACTCCCATAGCCACTCCTCCTATCCTGCACATGGAACCCAGCACTTTTCAGGGACGTTTTTCTTCACATGTAATCTTGACTGTGCAGATATGTTTTCATTATCAACATGGTGATGTTCTTTTTTTTTTTTTTTTTTTTTTTAAGAAAGATTGTTCATATTTATCCTTCCTTTATGTAAAAACTGTCTGCATGTCAGAAAAAAAAATCAAAAGCTTTATTTCTACATATTTTCCTATTGGAGCGAGTAGGTTTACTCCCTTAAATTTATAAAACTAGTTTAATAAAAACATAAACATAGGCTAATCTGTACTGTAAAACAGAAAAAAACACAAAATCCAAATATAATTTTATTTCTTCACATAAAGATGTCAACACACTGTTATGAAACTGGCAAATATTAGGAGAAACACATAGGGGAGTAAATGTTAGATACAGATCTGACCTCTGTCTCAAATACATCAACATCATTCTGGGAATCCTCGCTCAGTCAGCTTGGTAAGTTCTTTGCCTCTCTGCATCTCATCCATCCATGCATTTACCTTTTATGTACCATCAAGGCCTATCCTTCTTTTCACTGAAGTAAAACACAGAAAACTAAATTGTTGACTTGCCAGGATCAAGAGAGACCACTACAAATTTGCACATAGGCATTCCTAAAAATCAAGGCCAGACGAATCTGATAGACAAAAAAATAAAAGCAATCAAAGATCATCATAACCAGCATTCTTCTGATAATTCATGGTTGTCATTATCTTTTAATAAACTAAATTAATAACTGGAAGACTCATCCAAGCATCATCTGCATTCAATCACCTCATCATGCACCTCTGCTCCAGCCAATCACCTCATTCAGTCAGTCTACATAAAGCTCTCCAGTCAAAGACTCTCCTGGTCTTCAGCTGAGCTTCTATCAGCCTCAATCTCCTTCTAGATTCCTCCACTTCACGACCAGTGTCCAGATTCTGGGGGAAGACATATCTAATCTCTTAATCTCACAATGATCCTCCAAGATCATTGACATTCGCATCTTCCATGTCTTCAGCCGGGGTTTGAGCACCAAAGAACTGTCAGATTCACCAATAAATATCTCTAATTATCATCTTTATGTGTGTGAGTGTCTCCAGGTTACATTAACCACATGACTGCATTAAAGCTTTCAAACAATAACTACTTTAGATAAATTATATAATAATAACAATGCTAATTTGAGCCTCAGAGGTAAATATAGGTCAGAATAACCTCTAGTTGTTTGATATATTGCGTATTGAAGGATATTGTGTATTTTGATTTTTTGGTTGTACAGTGTCCTTGGGTGTCCTGAAAGGGGGTTTAAATAAAATGTATTATTATTATTAACAGTCCTCTGAAGAGGATTCTTACTGTTCTCTCACAATGTTCTTCATCAGAGTTATTCTTTGTGAAACAATTTCAAGAGGTTCTGGAGAAGTTTATAGAAAAAACTGACCTTATTTATCCGATTGCTGCTGTTTTCCTTGGCAGATAATGACAGACTTATAGAATATATAAGTCTTATTAAATCTTGATACAAACACTGAAGTCCTAAAGCTTCCATATAAAGTAAAGTCTGCTCTGTCCCTCCCTGAAAACAGCATCACTGTTGCATCTCACAGTTGTCCAGGTATTTATACTACTTCAACACCTTCACCTCTTTTCCCATTATGTTAATAAGATTTAATACCAGTAGTTAATATTAGATGTAATTTTGCATTACATAACAATAAAGGAAGAGATGTGGATATATATACACACATACTCAAGGTAAACCAGTGAGGCGTGTAGCTAAATGTTATGTCAGAAAAGTCAAACATGCGGGACTTGGAAAAGAACAGCAGGTTAAAAGTGTCACATGCTTGTTCCTTTTCCAAAGAAACCTACTTGAAATATCTACAGAGCTGCTGAAAAAAGAAAAAAAAAAAACACCCATATTAAAGTAAATAAAGTATTATCCTAAAGTTTCTTATGGTGGATTTAAAAATAGAATGTTCTGTAACTGATATTCTTGGAGATTAAAAAAAAGAAAGATTAAATGTATGTTTACAATGCACCTTTCAGAGGGTTCATCTACAGTAAATATGCTCAAAGTAATAGATTTGTAACATCTGCATGCTTGACAATGACTGTGCAGAGTTTTATTTTAAGCAGTTTCAGTGAAAATTAAGATGACTGTACATGGTTTTATGGAAACTGAGAACAACTGCTGGAAAATTCAAGTTATGTTAAAAAAAAAAAAAAAAAAAAACTCAAAACACAAAGATTGTGCAAAGAAACACCTGCCCTGTTTTATTTACGGAGACAGGCTGTGATGTTTCTCTACTGAAGAGAAAAGCTTCAGATTATAAGAACCACATGCAGCTGAATGAAGGGGTAAAAACAATGCTGTGAGCTCCCTGGTGAAGACATTAAAAGTAAGCAGGTAAATGCTCATTCATCCTGCAAGTCCGTTTGATGCTGCTGCCAAGGTGCGCTCATTCTAGTGGATAATGTGTTTACTTAGGACAATGTGTGGCAATGCTGCTCACTTTGAGCGTCACTATCAACCTTGACAAAGTGATGTTTTAGTTTCTGCAGATCATGCTCAATGAAGTATCTAAAATTCCATTAAAACAGTACTTTGAGAGAGTAGTTAATTCATCCTTTAACGATAGCCAAAGATTTCATTATCTAAACAAGACTTGAAATATTTTCTGAGCCTTTCAACGCATAAAGAGTGTTAATATTTTCTGTTCCATTTATATATATATATATATATTATCAATATTTTGGTAATGCTCTAAGAAAAAATAAAATAAATGTAAAGAAGACAATTTATCTTATGTTTTTTTTTTTATTCAAATGTAAATGTTCCCTTATAACCAACAAAAGTTTGAAATGTAACCAAGATAACCTGACATTTTTTATAAATATTTAATCTATTATGATAAAAGCTATCTAAATCAGAATGGCCTTGGAGGTATTATGTATTGCCGCTTACATTAAATCATGAAATAACAGCGATGAATCCAATATTGTATAATCAGTTAAAATTCAACAGCTTTAACCAGGAGTGAAGGCTGATTTATACTCAGAAACCAGGTTGTTTGTGTGTGTCGCAGTGAGTACAAATGTGCCTTCCCCCCTGCCGCAGACACTCTGCTGCTCCTCTCCAAAATTGTAGGTGACCGCAGACACTGCCGCAGACAGGAGGCCTCTGATTGGTGATATTGGTGAAGGTGTTGTTTGCATCACTCATAGAAGCTTACTATCCAGAAGAAAATTTTCCATTTTTCCACTATGTCTGACTCACCACCAGTAATTGAAAATGGGGACAAGCACGTAGGACTGCCTTATGTAAACATATCTTCAGAATCATTGACAATTAGGAGGACCACTTATTTTGATGATCCACCCAGAAAAAGAACATCCCCCACTACACCTTTAAGATTCCATGAAACCAGTGAAAGCCTTGTGAAACTGTTTAGATCAATTGTAGCTATGATTTTGTCTTTTTTTTTTTTTTATAAACAGCGCTGATGGACCCAGTATTCAAGTGAGACAGACAGTGGGAAGTTTCATAACGTTTTACCAAAAATAAAACCAGAACAGAAACAGAACAGAATGCAGGCTGCTGTGGATCTGCAGACATGCAGCGGTTTGGGGGTGAGGTTGGGTAACACCCATCACTGGCACTCTGTTTGTAGGAGAAACACAGGTAAGTGACCATGATCATCTGATGGGAGATGATTATCCATGTGAGTCACTTACCTGGTTTAATAGTTCAGTCCATGCTCTCCGAGGAAGGCAGGATCCAGCCAACGGACTGCCAAATGAGATGCGGCACAGAGCCGCCCAGAGTGTCCCAGATTCAGCAACCCCAGTGTGCAGGCAGTAGTCGGAAACAGATCAGGGAAAACAGATCAGAACAGGGCAGTTCTGATATCCAGGAGTCTGTAGCCCGACCAGGGGTTCCGATCCTAACAGGAACAGAAAGATCCGGGGTTCCAGAAATCCGCGGAGCATTCAGGCAGGTTCAGAGCTCCATGAGTCCAGCAGCAAGCTCAGCCAGACAGTTGGAGACAGACGGGATCAGTGGTTGAGATGAACAGAGACAAGGCATGGTACCAGCTGAAACTGTGCAACTTTAAACTGGCTCCAACCAAGAGCCAGGCCTATGGGACTTAAAACTAGCTCCCCCCGCACGCCAAGCCAAATCAGGAACTGAGCTGGCTGCTTAGCGGAGAAGAGCCAGGACATGATGAGGCGACACAAGACAAACACTAAAATCCTCTATAACGCTGGCCTTCCAGAACAGGAACATGAACGGTCGAATAACCAAACTAAAAACTAACGAAAACAAAAATACATAAGACAATGATCAGGCCCCAAGTGCTGGGCTGAACCGTCTATAAAACAGACGGAGCTGATGTCAGGGTTTGGTTATGGTTTAGGGGCTGAGGTAATTTCTGCAGTTTAATTGGTGAAAACAGTAAACAAAGGCAGGAATCCAAAATCCAACTTAAAATGTAACACAAACCAGAACCATGGAGACATCAGGGGAAAACAATCAGCAGCGACAGAACCTGCGACAACAGAAGCAGCAACAACAGAGGAACCAATACGGAGTGACAGCAGAGGGAGAGTATATATAGCTGACTGAGACAAAGGCAGGGCTAACGAGCTGATAAGGAGCAGGTATGAGTGGAGTCAACGAGGGAGCCAAGGGGAAAGGAACACACACAAGAGGGCAACAGAGGACAACAACAAAAAAACCTGAGAACCAAAATAAATCTAGTAACACAAAGTAGGAAATAAACCAATAAAACACACGGATCAAAGTAAAACAAAAAGTAAGACCATGACAGCAGGTGGATAAGACTGATGATATTACTGAGTGTGGAGAGTTCAGCAGGAGAATAAAGTGATTAATTAGATCATGACAGATTTAGCTTTTGACTTCCAGCATTTCCCTGTATTTAGCAAAAACTCTGATCAGCTTTCCTAGATAGACTAGAAAACCTGTCTGCATTCATACTATTTTAAATATGGTATAAATGCAGAGTGGAGATTTGAGCTGTAGAAAAAAAGAAAAGACCTGAGTGGAATGAAAACCCCTCTGGGAAATATGTTGCTGCAGGTGTCAGACCTTTGTCAACAATTCGGGATAAGACGAAAGGTCATCACAATGTGATAACAAGCACTAATTTGATATTATCCATGATGATTTAATAAGTCACAATGATATTTAACCCTGACGTTGCATTTTAAGGATGTATATTAGTTATCTAAATTATTAAGAAATAGGAAAAAACCTTTTAAACCATAACAACAAGAAGGATAAAAAGTTAAACAGTTTTACTTACTTGGATATCTGAAGTAGAATTCATTTTGTATATCGGTTAGATTATTTATTTTTCTGTTGTCAACCCAGTGAGCGTCTGATTCTCCATCATATCGAATAAAAATCCCAAACAGGATGATCATAGCAGTTTGCCACACCACACACACCGCTGGCAGACTGATACGAACATTAGTGTTCTTTGTGCGATCACACATTTCCCTGAAACTCTGGACGCCCCCCATCTTTGATGCTTCTCTGTTCTCAGTGTCCCTAATGATCTGTGCCTCTCTCCTTGGCTGCAGTCTGTAAGGTCCAGAGCATCTTCTAGTTCAAGCTGATGTTTAAAAAAATCCAGCCACGGGACACTCCCATAGCCACTCCTCCTATACAGCACAAGGAACCCAGCACTTTTCAGGGATGATTTTCTTGTTATATTCATGTAATAATGACTGTGCAGATATTGTTAGAGCCATATAGAAATTATGTTTATTCTCTACATTACATCTGATTAGAATTTAGTTGTGAGAAATTATTTTTATGTAATTTCAATTTTTTTTAAATATTTTTTGGTTATGTTATTAGTGTTTAGTTAAGGTCAAGTGTACAGTTTTGTTTTAGGGATCTGGATGGAAGTCCTCTTGAAGAATTAATGGAGCAGGACGAGGAGCAACAGTTTTCTGACCGTTTAGGTTGTTGTAACTGTCACTATAGATTTATTGGATGTGACGTACCATATTTTCTTTTTCTTTTTTGTAAACCCTAAGTTTCATAAAAAGCTGAAGATGATTTTTTTGTATTTGTTTTGCTTCAGTTCCTCATCCATCCATCAGTCTTCCTTCGCTTATGCGGGGTAATGGGGGTAGAAGCTTCAAAAGAGAGGCCCAGACGTCCCTCTCTCCAGCGATTTTGGACAGCTCCTCCAGAGGAATCTCAGGCCAAGCGAGAAACATAGTCCCTCCAGCGTGTCCTGGGTCTCCTCCTGATGGGACGTGCCCAGAACACCTTACCAGGGAGAAGTCCAGGAGGTATCCTAACCAGATGCCTGAGCCACTTCAACTGGCTCCTCTTGACCTGGAGGAGCAGCGGTATAACTATAAGTCCTCCCCGGATGACTGAGCCCATCGCCCTATCTATAAGGGAAAGCCCAGACACACTATGGAGAAAACTCATTTGTTTGCATCCGGGATCTTGTTCTTTCAGTCTGGAGCCAAAGCTGTTGACCATAGATGAGGGCAGAAACTTGGATTGACTGGTAAATCAACAGCTTAGCCTTTTGGCTCAGTTCTCTCTTTACCACAGTGGAACAGTATGATACAGCGCCCGCTTCACAGCAGCACCGCACCAATCCTCCTGCTCCATCTTCCCACTCCATCTTACCCTCATTGTTCACGAAAGCCTATTAATTCAAATTTATCTTACCACCAAAACTATAAATTTTAAGGCATCCATTTAAAGAAATATGAAAACATTAAGAATATGTTTAAAATGTCCCTTTTCGTTAATGAAATTAGTTTTTGGAACTTGGGATGTCTGATTTTATAAAATAAATACTCTAAACGTGTCACAGTGGTGGCCCCAAATGCAGACACAAAAGCTTAAGGTTGTTACTTGAAGGTTTAATTGACCAAAAGTTCAACAGAAGCAAAAATCCAAAACATACATCCACAAAAATCATCACAGGAATACTGAAAACCAGGAATACTCACAACAAGAAGGGAAAAGTAATGACGACAAACCAGCAAAGAGTGACTGAGCAGGAGGAGAATAAATGGGAGAGAGAAACAAAGACCAGGCTAATTAGCAGATTGGGAGCAGGTGTGAACAGAGGCAAGAAGGAAGCTTGGGAAAAGGAGACTCAAGAGGTCAAACAGGAAATATCCAAGAACTCAAATACACTCAAAAATACCAAGAACACAAGAATGAAAAATAAGACCAATGTAAATTCAGAGATAAAACTTGAACAAAACCAAAGCCATGACAAAACAAATATTTGAAAGGTGAGTACAATTATTAGAGTTTATACAGGCTTATTTCATTTTCAGGCTAATTCTAATATATTTGAATTTGTAAGCAGTTTTTTCAGACTTTGAAAATTATTTCAGCTCTTTCAATTTAATTGATTGAATTTGAATAAAAAAAATACTTGACTTGAAAGGATTCAGATATTAATTTGCAATGTTTTGTGAGGTTATGTTCCAGATCTTAATAGATTCATTGCCAAAAGATTTTCCAACGTAAAAAAATACAAGAGGTGCCTTACCATGATATGAAGCTGATCCCAGTGGGAAATTAGTCCCTAACTATGTAGGGGCAGTGATAGCCATGCCAGTCTAGGGACTGACTGCAGTTCTACTGAAAGGTGCCTTAGTCTGGGTCGACCTGCGTACCTGACATGTAACAACCATACCATGCATATTGCTTTAGGTTAATAGAATATATTAATTAGGCTATGTATACTTCTAAAAAAAATAATAATAATTTTCCACCATCCCCCTTCTTTTTTTTTTACAACTTTTTACAACTTGACTTCTGCCCATGTCTATAGCCTATAGCAGCATAACTATAGAGATAGCTCAGGATAACCTGAGCCACTCTAACTATAAACTTTATCAAAAAGGACAGTTTTAAGCCTAGCCTTAAAGGTAGACAGGGTGTCTGCCTCATGGACCAAAACTGGTAGTTGGTTCCACAGGAGAGGAGCCTGATAACTAAAAGATCTGCCTCCCATTTTACTTTTAGAAATTCTAGGAACCACTAGTAAACCTGCAGATAGAGGGCAAAGAGCTCTGCTAGGAACATAAGGAACAATCATATGTCTGATATAAGATGGAGCTTGGCCAGTTAAGGCTTTATATGTGAGAAGGAGGATTTTAAATTCTATTCTGGATTTAACAGGAAGCCAATGAAGAGAAGCTAGGATAGGAGAGATATGATCTCTCTTTTTAATCATGCCAACTCTGGCTGCAGCATTTTGGATCAGCTGAAGGCTTTTAACTACAGTTTTTGGACTTTCTGATAGTAAAGAATTACAAAAGTCCAGCCTGGACATTACAAATGCATGGACTAGTTTCTCAGTATCACCCCTGGACAGGATACCTCTTTAATGTGGGAAATTAAATGTCAGGTCCTGATCAAAAATAAAAGGAAAATTTAAATGTATGTTTACAATGGTGAACAAAGCGCCTTTCAGAGGGTTCATCTACAGTAAATATGCTCAATGTAACATTTGCATGCTTGACAATGACTGTGCAGAGATTTATTTCAAGCAGTTCCAGTGAGAATTTAGGTGACTGTACATGGAAACTGAAAATAACTGCTGGAAAACTTATGTTATGTAAAAAAACAAACAAAAAAAAAAAACACAAAGATTGTGCAAAGAAACACCTGCCCTGTTTTATTTACGGAGACAGGCTGTGATGTTTCTCTACTGAAGAGAAAAGCTTCAGATTATAAGAACCACATGCAGCTGAATGAAGAGGTAAAAACAATGCTGTGAGCTCCCTGGTGAAGACATTAAAAGTAAGCAGGTAAATGCTCATTCATCCTGCAAGTCCGTTTCATGCTGCTGCCAAGGTGCGCTCACTCTAGTGGATAATGTGTTTACTTAGGACAATGTTTGACACTGCTACTCACTTTGAGCGTCACTATCAACCTTGACAAAGTGATGTTTTAGTTTCTGCAGCTCATACTCAATGAAGAATCTAAAATTCCATTTAAAAGTACTCCGTGACAGTAGTTTAATGCATGCTTTAAAGAAAGCCAAAGAGTTTTTTTTTCTAAGCAAGGCTTGAAATATTCTCGGAGCATTTCACAGCATAAAGAGTGTTAATATTTTCTTTTTTACTTATATAGATATTTCATACATATTTTGGCTCTAAAAAAAAGTTAGATAAATGTCAAGAAGCCAACGATTTCCCTTATGTTTATGTATTTCTTTTTATGCAAATGTAAATGTTTCCTGATAACAAACAAAAGCTTGAAATTTAACCAAGACAACCTGAAAGACCAGCATGGCATGGCCTTAGAGATATTATGTATTGCTGCTTACATTAAATCATGAAATAACATTTATTTACCCAGTATTTTATAATCAGCTCAATTTCAACAGCTGTACCCAGGAGCTCCACCCATAAAGTCTGTCTGAGAGCAAAAGTGGGCTAAGTAACAGAAGCCAGTATCACACCCTCTACTAAAGAAATATTCTGAATAGAAGTAAAAAAGATTTTGTTTTTCATCTGAAAAAGGTAAATACTTTTTTATGGCTTCAGATTCAAGTAAACCAGTAAAAGCCTTTATCCACACACCGAGAAATGATGGTATCATGCTGAAATTACAAGGAGGGGTTGGCCTACCAGCATAGTTTCAGAAGTTCATCGACAACTCTTCCGGGAAGACACAACAGGGTCCAGAAAAAACATCTATAACAATGCAGGCCTCCTACTCCTCAGTCAAGGTCAGGGTTTGTGAGAAAATATGAAGAGAGAGGCTGAAAACAAATGCTATCCATAGGAGAGCTGAAGGAAAGAACAAGACAGACAAAAATAAAAGTCTACTTTTACTATTTGTCCCCAAAAATGAAGGTGATATGGATGAAAACCTTTGCAATTCAGGAAGAAAAAAAACACAACTAAACATGATGGTGACAACCTGGAACTGCTGTACCTTGAGAACCTGCATTTTTTTGTGTAAATTATAAAATGATGGACCAATGAAATCTGCTCTTCCCAAGAAAACTAATAGAGAATCTCCTCTATTGGGATTGGCCTAATCAAAGCCTGGAGCTAAATTCCAATAGAATATTGCACCAATGCCAATCAAAGAATAAGCCTATGCTTGAAAACTTTCTGATGTGGCTGAAACGAAATAATTCCTCAAATAAGATGAAATTCCTCCAAAATGTAATAAGACAGTTATTAACAGTTATTGCACCTCAACAGCTGCTGCCTCCTGGATTTTTATCTTTGTCTGAAGCATTAACAGGTAATCTAAAAAAAAATAACATGTGATGAAAAACAAAAACAAGCATGGGGGCTGGCCAGTGTTCTGTACAACTCTGCAATACTTTGTCAACAAACATCCCTTGTCATCTATTTCTCAGATATTTTCACTAAACAAAAACTTCTCGGATGTAACAAAAAACATCAATAAGGATTTGTTCCATGACATCTAGAAATCTTGGGCTAAACAGATAAAGAAAAAAAAAACAGTTTTAAGAAAACCAGCTGCTTCTGTGATGAGAAATCTGAATGCATTACTGTTTTGATGCTTTATCTTTTTATATTTTGTGTTAATATTAAAACTGTGGTATCTTTACTAAAAATTATTATACAATAAGAATATCAAACCAGGCCCAATGTAAATACTATATTCCACAGTTACCACATTGAATTTTGATTCAGCAAAAAAGTTACATGGGGAGTTTAGTCAAAAAAACGTTTCCCAACAAATCAACTCCAGCTTTTTCACAATGCAGTCCAGGACCATGGGCTGAGCTGGCTGCTTCATCAGAGAATTCAATGAAGTGTCACTTTGGATTTGGTGTTAAAAAGATTTGCCCTTTGTCTCTCTACAGACTTCAACATGCCTGCATATACGCTACAGCCATGCTCAATAAAACCTCCGGGTAGTGATGGGTCCAGCAACACCCATGCGTCGAGCCCATAGAGAAAAACACTGGATTGGTGTGATGTTTTTTCCAGAAGGTCATGTGTTTAAACTGTGTTTAAACTGTGTTTAAAAAGGTATCTGTCGACATGATGCATCTGCTAAAAAAAATGTCTTATCTTTTACTGTTTATCATTCAAATTATCAAGAATTTTGGAGCAGTCTGAAAGGAATAAAAAGGTTTATTATTTTAATTTTCTCGTTGTGTCATCCTTTTCCTCTCGGTTTTCACTCAACTTATCTGAATTAAAGTTAATTTCAAATTCACTCTTAGTTTATTTGCTGTTTTTACTGTACTTATTGTTTTAAAAATATGATTTAAAATCCTAGTCCACAAGCATCCTCATTCACATTTCCCCTACATTTTCACTTTATGTTTAAATTATTTATGGCTGCATCTAAAAACATCAAAAATATTTTCAACTTAAACATAGATATGAAATAATACAATATAACCTATAATAAATAAATTATATAATTTATTGAATTATATCATGGTACTAGGTCATTAGATCAATTTAGTCTGTCAAATACAGTGCCTGCAGTGTCTATAAAGGTCCAGCAGGTGTCAGTATTCTGTGAGACGGTATCAATGCATCAATACAGATTGGCAATGTATTGAAACGCTTCAAGATGCCTCATTAACTCATCATCACTACCTACGGGTCTCTGTTTGCTCTGCTGGATTTCATGTCTTCAAACCTTCAATGCTGCAGAGAATTTTAAGAAACTAAGAGAAGCAGGATCCTGTACCCTGAAAAATGTCAATCATTTCCAGGATATAAGTGTGAATGAGAAAAATGAAAACCACACATACATTGATTTTTAGAGGGTTAAACTTTGGTGCATTAATTAATAATAATAATAAAAAGAAACACTTGTTCAACTTCAGATTTGATCAAATAGAATTTCTTATTTAAATTTTTTCGCACAGTTCAAGATCTTGATTTTCCCCCTCATTTTTATCGGTTTCTGGTTAAACTGTGGGGTTGCTACGGTTTCTATTGGGTTGTTGTAATTTAGCAAAACCTGCAACACTTTAGGCAATTTAATTGAAGTTTGGATTATCATACTTCATTTTCAAATTCCTTTATACGTTTTTAATCTTTGATTCCTTAGTTCTCTCTTAAGACACAGACCCTAATTATTAACGATATTTTGTTTTGTATACACCCTGTGTATACAAAATGACTATAAAGTTGCCTAAGTCTAATTTATTTTCCAAGTCTAAACAAACACCTGTGAAAAAAAGCCAAACAAGTTTACAAACCCGATCTATGAGGATCTTTACACCAGGAAAAAAACAAAGTGAAATGAAGTATTACTGGTATGTTTAATCTGAATGGGTTTCCTTTATTAGTGGGTTTCAATCAGTAACTGAAAAACAAAACATTCAATAATTTGTTTTGAACCATACAACCACATGAAAGATTAAAACTGCAAAATTATACAATGGCACTATGGACACAGAAAGTCTTTAATTTAGATTAAATAACTATATAGTATGATTTTAATAGCCTTTGAGTTGGAGATGTTCCATTTAACTTCTGGTCATTACAGAGTCAATAAATGCTTGACAAGCCGTTTTTCCAGCCTTTGAAACTCATCATCAGGCAGAAGATACTTCTGAACTATACTGATAACCTCTCTCTCAGTTGTACATTCAAAGTCCTTTTTGTTTTTAAAGGGTAAATGTCCTGCTAACTCGCAGAGTGCAACATTAAAGGCAGATTCCTCCTTGACACCAAAGCAGGCTATTCTGGGCCAAATGGCTATACGGACACCTCTTCTTAAACAGCGCTCTTCGGCGCTCTGCATTTCCCCACTGGGTGGGCATCCCCTGGTGATGAACAGATTGTGAGGGAAGTTTTCAGCCACCAGAAAGTCTGTCACCTCACAGATAGCTCTGGCTACACTATCCACATCTCCTGCTTCTGTAAAAAACAAAAATCCAACAGGAAAACCTTGGATCCGGAAAAAATTCTTCTCAGGTATCAAAGGCTTCAGGAGGACGGATTCAATCTTAAGCTCGTGGTCCAGGTAATATCCGTGAAGGTGCAAGTGATTGACGGATGCAAATGCTCCCAGGCTGTTGAAGCCAACACGGAAACCCGGGCTGGAGCTGAGGAGCACAGAGTCGATACCAGCCTGGACAGCTGCTCTCGTCAGGATCTGTGGTAGACAGAAAGATGGATCTGGAACAAAAAGACAATGCCCAAACTCCAGAGGGCTAACATTGATCAACACAACAATCTTGCAGGGTTGAGGAAGCTGCCCATCAGGTACATGTATTCCTCTGCCAGCATCCTTCATCATTTCACAAATAATCTCATCTGCTTTAATTTTGTTAAAGTTAAAATGGCTGGGATTAAACTCTTGCTGAATGCTTAGTATCTCTTGGGGCTTCCTTCTTTCAATTCCACGTTGAATATTAAGCTGAGCAACGTAACCATTTGGACCTGGAAGGATCCGGGTTTCTAAATCACCAAGATGGTAGCGGAAGAGTCCCCTTTCCATCCTGTCTGTCCATCCTTCTCTTATAAGGGCATCAAACTTAGAAGGTGATGGACAGTTTTCACTCCCCCGAAAAACATCCTTGACAAAGTCCTGGGGGCTGTACAAGAACTGGACCTGCATTCTTGGATCTATAAGGGAGATTAAATGCACAAGATTAAGATGATTAGTAGTGCCCAGCATCTTCCAATGGTTTAACCGTCTTAAATTTTAATACAAAACACTGCAGGTGTTTGTTTAATATATATACTGTTCAGCATTAGAAAAAATCCTACCCAAGATTTCTAAAAAATATTTGTACATCTTAAATAATATAGATATGTTTATAAATATATCTTACAAATAAGTTGTATGTAATAATAAAGCTGAATTATAACACTAGTACCCTAGTTTACCTGAACTACCTGTTTCATTATATGACACTAAGCTAAATCAACCATTTTTTTTAAAAAGCTCACCTTTGTAAACAGACACCGAGAATATGCTTTATAAATTGAAATAAACTGTTCTTATAAAAACTCTCTCATTCAAATTATTTAAGCATTTTTTTCTAACACCGGTTAGCTGACCATGCTACATGCTAATTTAGACACGTAACTTCCTCTTCCTGTGTGACTTCCTGTCTTCACAATAAAAGTTCGTTCAAGACAATAAAATCTAATCATGAAACTATTAGATATTGTCATTAATATTGATATATTTAATAACTACACATTTAGAAACAAATACAATTATTTTAATCCAATTTTGGTCACTTATAGCAAGGCTTACAACAAGGATGACATTTGTTTTAAGAGCTTTAAGCTCTTCATCAACGTTTTTGTTGTAGCCTATTGCAGTTCTGTACATCAGATTCAGTTAAATGACAAATTTCTATTTTTTATCAGTGTTATTAAAGCTGTAATTTTTTTTATCATTTGATACAGTTAATTAAACATATAATACATACATTTAAAGGTGTTTTTACCAGTTGATTTATAAAGTTTTTGTACAAACTCATTAAATTGGCTGATGTAAAGTGTACAGTTGCTTGTTTGAAAATAATCTATTTTTGACTAATAACTCTGTAGTCATTAAAAACAATCTCCCTTCACTATGTCCATTTGTC
The DNA here is from genome assembly GCF_000732505.1 of Cyprinodon variegatus. Lineage (NCBI taxonomy): Eukaryota > Metazoa > Chordata > Actinopteri > Cyprinodontiformes > Cyprinodontidae > Cyprinodon > Cyprinodon variegatus. Next base: position 1,963,621 of record NW_015150488.1, read on the forward strand.
ATTTCATTCATCTCTTAAATCATAATTTCCAGTCCTCATAATTTATATACAATCGATTGATTTACTTTTTTTTTTAATATACAAAAATATTTACTGCATATAATAGTTTTACAGTATATATTCTACATATTTAAAGGACAGGGCAGAAGTATAAACTAAATTTAATGGTAAAGTTTGCAAAGGTCTGGTCTCTATCTCCACTGTTTAATAACGAGATGCCATTGGTATTATTGTACACCTAATTCTTTAACATTTGCTGTTTTTTTACTGCTCTGATATTTTTGTATTTAGTTTTTAGGGTGACCCTTTATAAGCTGTTTGGTGACTTAGGATAAGAAGTTACTTTTCAAATTCTGACACATAATAATAATATTATGCACAATTTGTCCCAAAATGAACCATTAGACTAACTACACAACTACAACTAAATCAAACTGCATTAATTGACAAGTTGACAGCAACAAAGTTTCAAACATTTCTATATTTGACTAATAAGGTCAGAATACTCTTCTAATCAAACAAGGGGACCACAATATTTAACTGCTGAGTAATTGTCCAGATTTTTAGAACTGACCCATACTCTGTAAGCTTAACTGAGTTTGAAAGAATGAACAGCTGCTCAGTGACTCTCCATGCTAATATTAGTCACTGCATGCTTCCAAAGATAAGGCAGGCAGTGACCAGCAGAACTGTGAGAGTCTGCTTATGAGTTTAGGGTTTGCCACACTTGATTAAGCCTCAGAACAAGCAAGATTTAAACTCACATTCAGTTTTTACCCATAATCCAACTTCAAGGAGGTGAAAGGATGGAGAAGAGTCAAAATATGGTAAGAATGTTTGCGCCTTATTTTTCATATGTTACAAAGTATTTTCTTACAAAACATAAAACCGAACCCAAGTTTTACTTTTGCTTTGGATATTTTTGCTATTTGGGGGCTGGAGAGCTCAAAGAAGGATTTAGAAGCAAAAATATTGGGCTTATTGAAATCTATGGGGTAAATTGTATTTAAAAAAAAGGAGGACGTTTTTCTGTACTGAAATGATCATTCCTGAGAGTTCAACATATTTGCCTATCTTTAATGAATTACTATCTTATTCCTGTGTCTTGTTGCTTACTGTAGATAAAAAATGAAGCTGAAGAAAAGACTCAGATTCTAAATTTTAAACGGACGGAGGATCCCAACACTGATGTTACATCAACCTCCCAGGTTGCTGCCCAAGGTATGAACAACTTCAATTCTGTTGATTTTCAGTCTAGAAAGCTGTGACTAGAAAAAGCTGTTTTGGAGAAACAGCAAAGTGGGAATTATGTTTTCTGCTGAATGAAAAAAGAAAAATTAGCCAAAGAAACTGAATGAAGGAAAAAAAAACAGAAATTAGCTGAGAGACAATGTAATAGGATGTAAGCAGAAACGTCAAACTGCAGAAAACAGTTAAATCATCTGCAGATTTTGTAGGGTTGAATAATTTGACCGAATGACATCAGAAACACGCTCATCTTCAAACAAACAGACAGAACATTTCGTGAAATTTGATTAACCAGAAGAAAAACTCCAAAAGCATCTGTTTACCTTGAAGTTGACAGAATTTGACAAGAAG
>NW_015150488.1:1965975-1977589 GCF_000732505.1 Cyprinodon variegatus
TGTATATATATATATATATATATATATATATATATATGTCATGATTTTATCTAGTTCTCTGACCCACATGCAGAAGACCAAACAGAGAGACGAGGGAAAAGTTTAACAGGTTTTATTTTGAATGAATGAGATGAGTCCAGTGCTATTCTGAACACTGTCGAACCGTAACTTGAAAGTGAAGTGGAAGATACTGCGGTTAGTTCAGGCTCAGTGGGAAGTTTATGTGGGAAGTTTGTGTCTTTGACTTGAAAAAGAGGAATTAAGTTGCAGACTCACGTTTCCAGAAAAAGGTGTTTCTTATTGAATCTTATTGGTTGTTCGTTGGAGGGCAGACAGGGTTTACCCAGATTGCTGTTGTTCCTTGGTGAATGGAGAAGCTGACTGCCACTTAGTTTTCCTGCGGTACTTGAACGGGTTATAGTGGAGATGAATCCCCTGCTCAGCGAGAATCCCAAAACAATCCTTGAGGGGAAAAGTTGATCCAAACCACAAACTTGAATCCTCAGCTTAGTTTGGTGCTCAGAGAATCCTTCCAGGGGGGAGTAGATCCGAAACATCCAGTTTGCAGGATGACTTCCCAAAACTGGCAAACACTCTGGCGTCGAGGTTGTGGCAGTCAGCAGCTTAAGAGTCTTCCGTTAATGAGGTAACCATCTGCAGGTGTGAGAGGAGGCCAACCAGAACCAGGCGCCGCCTGGTGGAGGAGGGAAGGCAAACAAAAACACAACCCACACAAACTGGATTCCTAACAATATATATATTGTACATATAAAACAATCTAATCTAGCAGAAGAGGAAAAATAATAAAACAAGCTAGAGAACCTAGTCTGAGCTGTTTTACACCTTTTGATAGATGTTTAACATTTAGTCCAGCTGAGTTTAAGGGTTGCTTCCATTCATATTCAGTTGGATGAATAACGTTACATTTTAGCTGGAATTTTCAAGACATTTGCTCGTATAGTTTATCCTGTAGTGAAAGCCATACCTTGTGGAGAAGTAACAAAGGGTTGAAATAATCTCAAAGGTATGAATCAAGAGGTTAAAAAAGATTTAGGTAAGTTGAAAGAAAGCCACATTCTTATGTATGGACTAATTATAATAGAAATGGTTTAAAAGTGAAATAAAAAAATAGACAAAATAAAAACAGCCAAAAGTCTAACATTCTATCATGCCAGCTTCTAAGAGCCACAATATATCTTTATTGCAGTTCTGACTGTCCCCCATCTCAAGTGTACAAACATAGTGTCTGTACATTACGCATTAATTCAGTTCGCAGGTTTTTTGAGTGTATTTATAAATGCTTGTACACATTTTTCTTACAGCGCTAGACTGTTATTAATGTTTATTTTTGCTCATTTCAGGTCAACATTTTCCATTGGCTGAGAGTGAAGAAAACAGGCCTCAGTTCACAACTGCCTCTGAAACAAACAAGGAAAACACCACACAGCCAAAACTTCAGCTAACTTTTAACACATTCACAGTCAAGAATGGTGAAAATTTAAGAGTAGAGATCCAAGTGGTTGGGCACCCTACTCCGAAGATTGAATGGAAAAAAGAAGGTCAGGCAGTTAAGGAGACATCAAGACTAGAGATCTTAAATAAAGCTTCATTAGCCATTCTTCATATCCGACATGCTGCCAGGGAACACTCTGGTCAGTACTCAGTCACTGCAAGCAATAGTGCAGGAAAGGACACAACAGACATCACCGTGGTTGTTCTTGAAAAACCTGACCCACCCACTGGGCCCGTGAGAATTGATGAGGTTAATTCTGACTATGTAATTATGTCCTGGGATCCACCTTCATATACAGGAGGTTGCCAGTTGGACAATTATGTAGTGGAGAAACGGGAAACTACAAGCACAGAGTGGCATACTGTGTCTGCAACAACAGTAAGAACCACAATCAAAGTAACTAAACTGAAGACAGGAAATGAATACCAATTCAGGGTGTCTGCTGAAAACAGATATGGAAAAAGTGCAACAATTACCTCTCAGATTGTGATGGCAAAATATCCATTCAGTGTTCCTGCTTGTCCTGGCACTCCCTTTGTGTCCACTGTGACAAAGTATAGCATGGTGGTTGAATGGGATCCACCCCGTAGAGACGGAGGCAGCCCAATCACTGGCTATCACATTGAACGTAAAGAGAAGAACAGCATTTTGTGGACTAAGCTGAACAAGTTGGTTTTACCTGACACTCGCTTCAAAGCAAGTGGGCTAGAAGAAGGTATTGAGTACGAGTTCAGAGTCTTTGCTGAAAATATTGCCGGACTGAGCCCATGCAGTAATGTGTCGGACTGTTATATGGCAAGAGATCCATGTGATCCACCTGGAAAACCTGAGGCCATCGTGGTGACCAGAGACAGCATCACACTTCAGTGGGCAAAACCTGAGTATGATGGTGGAAGCACTATTACAGGGTATGTAGTTGAAAAAAAGGAGCTCCCAGATGGCAGATGGATGAAGGCGAACTTTACCAATGTTACTGACAATCTTTTCACAGTTTCAGGACTAACAGGAGGGCAAAACTATGAGTTTAGGGTAACTGCTAAGAATAGTGCAGGTGTTTGGAGCGTACCCTCAGAAAGCATAACCATTCTAGCTCAAGATGTTATTGAAGCACCCACTGCATTTATTGATCCCAAATATAAGAGTACTTCTGTTGTCCAAGCTGGGGAAACATTTGTCATTGAGGCTGATTACTTTGGTAAGCCTCTCCCAAAAGTTACATGGCTGAAAGATGGAAAAGAAATACATAAGGGTACAGCAAGAATGGAGCTCAAAAACACCATCACCCACACAACCCTCACTGCTAGAGACTGCACACGTATGGACGGAGGGCGTTATGTACTGAGTCTCAGTAATAGTGGTGGAACTACAACCATTTCAGTTAATGTGAAGGTCTTAGATAGACCTGGTCCTCCCAATGGGCCACTGAAGGTGAAGGTTGTGAGTGCAGAGAAATGCAACCTTAACTGGAACCCTCCTTTAAATGACGGAGGTGCCGGTGTCACCCATTACATCATTGAAAAAAGGGAAACCAGTCGTGTTACATGGACAGAGGTTGAACCTCATATTGAAGCTATAAGTTACAAAGTGACAAAACTGGTATCAGGAAAAGAATATATATTCAGAGTAGCTGCTGTAAATAAATATGGGGTGGGTGAATTTCTGGAATCGGAGCCTTTTATTGCCCAAAATCCCTTTAAGCCACCTAGTGCGCCTTCCGCTCCTATAGCTAGTGCTGTGACTGGAGACTCAGTTGTGCTAACATGGGAAAGACCCGAGAGTGATGGAGGCTCTGAGATCGATGGCTACATCCTGGAAAAACGTGACAAAGATGGTGTCCGATGGACCAAATGCAACAAAAGAAGGCTAAACGACTTGCGTTTCAGATGCACTGGGCTTACAGAGGGACATTGCTATCAATTTAGAGTTCTTGCAGAAAATGCTGCTGGTGTGGGTGCACCCAGTGAGTCTAGCGAGTATGTAAAGGTATGTGAAGCTACATACCCCCCTGGTCCACCTTCCAACCCAAAAGTAACGGATTATTCCAGCAATACAGTGTCTCTCACCTGGTCAAAACCAATTTATGATGGTGGAGATGCTATCAATGGATATGTTGTGGAAATGAAGGAAGTTGCAGCGGATGAATGGATTCCATGCACACCAAGCACAGGCACAAAGGAAACAAACTACACTGTAAAGGGACTAAAAGAAAATTCAGAGTACAACTTTCGTATTTGTGCTGTAAATTCAAATGGAGTTGGAGAATATGTGGATTTACCTGCTTCTGTAGTACCGACAGAAAAAGCTGAGGCACCAGAGATCGAACTAGACCCATCCTTGAGAAAGATAGTAAATGTTCGAGCCTGTGGCACCATACGTCTTTTCGTTACCTTTAGGGGATGCCCAGAGCCTGAGGTTAGATGGTCCAAAGATGATGGCACTCTTGGTGAGCGCCCTCAAATTGAGGTTGCAAACTCCTACACTGTGTTAGTAATAGAAAATGTCAACAGAAATGACAGTGGAAAGTATATGTTGACTGCGGAGAATTCTAGCGGTTCCAAATCAGCATTTATCAATGTGAGAGTACTGGACTCTCCAAGTGCACCAATGAATTTGGAAGTAAAGGATGTAAAGAGAAACTCTGTCACCATCTACTGGGAGCCACCCCTTATTGACGGAGGAGCAAACATTTCACACTACATTGTTGAAAAGAGAGAGGAGGCTAGAAAGGCATTTACCAGTGTTTGCAGCAACTGTGAAAGGAATTCCTACAAGATCGACAATTTACAGGAAGGAAGCTTTTATTATTTTCGTGTTCTTGCAGTTAATGAGTTTGGCATTGGACAGCCAGCAGAGACTGCTGAGGCTGTTAAACTGTCTGAGGCTCCTCCACCTCCTGGCAAAATCACACTGAGCAATGTCACTCGCAGTAGTGTAAGACTCTCGTGGGAAAAGCCTGATCATGATGGAGGAAGCAAAATCACATGTTACATTGTCGAAATGCAAACCGAGGGAGATGATACATGGATAAAATATTCAGAGAGTAAGGCACTGGAAGTGACAGTTAATGGGCTGACACCTGAAAAGGAGTATTTCTTCAGAGTGAGTGCTGTGAATGATAAAGGATTAAGTGAACCAAAACCCTTGTTGACGCCTGTTACAGTGAAAGACACTAGTGCTAAGCCTGTTATCAGTCTGCTGGCCAACACATTTAATGTAAAGGTAGGAAACGATTTGAAGATTGATGTTCCTTTCAAAGGGATGCCACCACCATCAATAGTCTGGAATAAAGAGGGAAGCATGTTGAAGGAAACGAGCAGAGTAAATGTACAATCAGCTGAATCTGCATCTCAGTTATGTATTAAGGATGCAACTAGGTTGGATGCTGGTGCTTATGAGGTAATCCTGACTAATGCCGTGGGAACAACATCAGCGGACATTTTTGTTAATGTCTTTGAAAGGCCTGGACCACCAAGTGATCTCAGTGTAGAAGAAGTTAGTGCTGACTTTGTATCTCTGTCATGGCAACCCCCTACTTACACTGGTGGGTGTCAAATAACTAACTATGTTGTTGAGAAAAGAGACATGGACAGTTCAGTATGGCAAACTGTGTCATCTACAGTCGCAAGATCTTCAATCAAAGTTTCCCGTCTGACACAAGGCACTGAATATCAATTCAGAGTTGCTGCTGAGAATCGCTATGGAAAGAGCCAGTTTATTGAAACAGAAACAGTCATTGCCCAGTACCCTTTCAAACCACCTGGTCCACCCATTAATATTCATGTTGTCCAGGCATCAAAGTCTGTAATGATCGTTGCTTGGGACAAACCAGACAGTGACGGTGGAAGCCCTATTATTGGTTATCATATTGAAAACAAGGATCATAGCAGTATCTTATGGACAAAGGTAAACAGAAGCCCAGTGACTGAGAACCAATACAAGGTGACAAATGTTGAGGAAGGTCTGATCTATGAGTTTCGGGTCTGTGCTGAGAATTTGGCTGGTGTTGGACCCTGTGGTAAGCCCTCCGAGCCGGTCATAGCAAGAGACCAGTGTGATGCTCCTTCAAACCTCACAGTGACAAATGTAACCAACACCTCAGTTTCACTCTCCTGGAATAAACCAAACTATGACGGGGGTGCTAAAATAACAGGTTACATCATTGAGCGCAAAGAACTGCCAGATGGCTGCTGGCTGAAGTGCAACTTTACAAACTTAATGGACACCTTTATGGAAGTAACTGAACTTACAGAGGGTGCTCAATATGAATTTCGTGTTACTGCAAAGAACGCAGCAGAGTGTTTTAGTGCTCCCTCTGAATCCACTGGACCTATTACAGTGCAGCATGATGTAGAGCCACCAGTTATTGTTTTGGATGACAAATTTAAACAGGTAATGGTGGTCAAAGCAGGAGACCACCTTAAAATAGAGGCTGAAATTTCTGGCCGCCCTAACCCCACTGTGTTTTGGTTAAAAAATGGAAGAAACCTTAGCACCAAGGGAAGGGTTGAGATATTAGCTACAAAGTGCCAAACCTCTCTTCTAATTAGAGAGAGTGTTAGGAAAGACTCTGGACAGTATACTCTGACCTTGCAGAACACAGGTGGTATCACATCCAGGGTTGTGACCTGCAAGGTGCTAGACAAACCAGGCCCTCCTGCTGGACCTCTGGAAGTGTCTGGACTATCAGCAGAGAAGTGCACCTTGTCCTGGGGACCTCCACATGAGAATGGTGGTGCAGATATCTCGCACTACATTGTTGAAAAATGTGAAACCAGCCGTGTTTCTTGGACCCTTGTTTATGATGACATGATGGCAACGACTTGCAAAATAACGAAGTTACTCAAAGGAAACGAATACCTTTTTAGAGTGAGAGCAGTAAACAAATATGGGGAGGGTGAGATTTTGGAAAGTGAGCCAATAAGAGCAATGGATCCCTTCACTACCCCATCTCCTCCAACTGATGTTGAAGTTACCAGTGCTACCAGTGAATCTATGACTGTCACCTGGAAGAGGCCTGCCTCTGATGGTGGTAGCCGTATCAGTGGTTATATTGTAGAGAAAAGGGAAAAGCATGGTGTCCGCTGGGTAAAAGTGAACAAAAAAACAGTCTATGATCTAAGAGTCAAAGCCTCTGGTCTGCATGAGGGATGTGAGTATGAATTTAGAGTATTCGCTGAGAATGCTGCTGGTCTAAGTGATCCCAGTTCACCATCTCCTCTGGCCTTGGCAGAGGATCCTAAATTTCCACCATCCCCTCCAGCAAAGCCTACTATAGTTGATTCATCCAAGTCCTCCATCACCCTGTCCTGGAACAAGCCACTGTTTGACGGTGGAGCACCAATTACTGGATACAAAGTTGAATTTAGAAAACCAGAAGAGGAGGAGTGGGCTGTGGGCGTTCAAAGTAAAGACACGACAGAGTTTACTGTGACTGGACTTACAACTGGGGCAGAGTATGTCTTTATTGTGAGATCTTTAAATAAGATTGGGATGAGCGAGCCCAGTCCTGAAACAGACCCTGGACTTGTCATGGAGAGGGAGGAGGAACCCAGGTTCACCCTTAGCCCTGAAATGAGAAAGACTCTGCTTGTTAAAGATGGCAGCTCCTTTACCTTGACAGTGCCTTACACAGGCAAACCAGCTCCTAATGTATCATGGGAAAAAGCAGATGTTGATCTAAGGCTCAGGGGGCTGATCCACACCAGTAACTTCATTACATCCATCACAGTTGAGCAAGCAACACGTGATGATTCTGGGAAATACACGGTCAGACTTCAAAACACGGCTGGATCTGCAACCTTAACCCTGAATGTAAGGGTTTTGGATTCCCCAGGTCCTCCGACCAACATAACAGTCAAGGATGTGACTAAGAATTCTGCCACTGTTACCTGGGACATCCCAGAGAATGAAGGAGGAGGCCCTGTAAAGAACTACCTGGTAGATATTCAAGAAATTAGTAGGAAAGGTTGGACAAGACTCACAGACAAATGCTGGCGACTGTCCTATAAGGTGTCTGATCTTGAAGAGGGGAAGATCTACTACTTTAGAGTGACTGGTGAAAATGAATACGGCATCGGGGTTTCAGCTGAGACAAAAGAAGGAACAAAAATGACAGGTAAAACCTCACCAACATAAAACAAACTATCATTCAATCCAATTTTTTAACACTTTACCGGCAGTGATATAATTTAATGTTTTGATATTTTTCATTTCAGGAACAACAGACTGGGAGACAAACCAAGGAGCTTAGCTTTTCAACCAACTGCTAAAACCTGATTACATAAAGTGTGCTTTAGATTTCTGGATGATTTTCGTCTTCCTTCGCTTAGATTTAAGTATTTGTATAAGGAATTTTACTAGTGGAAAATGTTTGTAGGCCATTTACAGAAAGAAAATGTACTCCTTATTTTTTAAATGTGTTACAATTAAGCTTGTTTTTAAGATTAAATGTACGTTTTAAAAGTAACCTTTCCGCACATATTAAACATACTTTCTATTGGTCTGTGGTAATATTTTTATCCTAAGTGTTTTATAATTGTTGGATATAAAGGATTAAAAACATCAGTCTGTTCGGAATCAAAGTATATGCTTCAGTTGGTGAATTGAAAGAAAAATGTAGTGTAACCTTTCCATTATTGATTTGCTGTAGTAGTTCCTGTCAGGGACTCCCTGATGACATCTATGTGACTTTATGTGACTCTTTTTTAAATTACAACTACAGCACACAAGTTATCTTTTGTCTTTTAAACATTTCATTTTAAAGCAAACATAAAGCCAAATAAGGGAAAAATAAGATTAATAAGGTTCTCTTCAGTGAAAGTGGGGCTTCAGATTAAGCTGCATTTTCAATTTCTGTGTTTAATGAAAGACATTTTGGACTGCAAAAAAAAAATGAGCTGAAAATATGTCAAATCTTCTGGAAATAACTGTATTGGTCCCAAATCTGAACAGGGAAATAAGATGATCTGTCAGTGGAATTAGATTTTTTAACCTTAAAATAAGATTATTCCATTTCATGCACTTGATTTAAGTTAAAAGAATGAGTTTTTTGTATATTTTAAATCTTAGTTCATCTGGAAATTGTCATATAAACCCACTCAAATGAAGACACCAATGTAGGATTGCTACCTATAGACCCATAGGCATTAAGACGGTGTTTGGCTGTTTGCGGCTTCATGTGACATACTGTATAAGGTGCCCCTTTCCAACCTGAGCACCTGTCCCAAAAATGTCTCTGCCAGCCAGTGCATACAACTGAAAACAATAGTAATATAAAAGTGAACAAGCTAAATGAATCTAGAATAGAAAATGTATTTATGTATTAAACTGATTTTGGTTTCTCCTTCTTCTTTGCGTCCACAGTAGTTTCGTTGAGTTTCACTAATCAGTCAAGAGTTTTTTTTTTAAACTTTAATATATTTGACTTGACTTATGTAGAAGTTAAAAAAACTTAAATATTTAACTTAATGCAGCAATATGGAATCATCTGAACTATAGTATTGATATTATATAAAAAAAAATATTCAAGTATTTTAAAATTTGGCATTGTACACAATATGAAACTCAGTTAAACTTAATTTTAACTTAATTTAACATAATACCTTTTTGTCCTGTAAGCTGCTGGTAACCTTAATTTCCGGAGGGAGTCTTCCCAAGGGATCAGTAAAGTACTGTCTAAGTCTAAGTCTCTCTAAGGTAGGTTGGCTTAGAGATAAACTGAAATAATAAAAAAAGATAGGCTACTAAACTGTACAGATTTGCTTACAAAAGGAATTAATTTTCTCCAGGTTTTAGCTATTTGTCTGTGCACACGCTTCATTTTAGGCCTTTATCAGATTGTTTCTTTTTTATTTTATTATAAGAAACTTCACTTTTATCTTTTTAAAACTCATAACTAAAATGGATACTATATTGGTATTGTTTTAATAATAATGATAAGTCCTTTGATTTGTATTCAAACACAAGTAATATTCTAAAAAACGATAGGAAATAACCTTTTCTTTGATAAAAAAAAAAATGTACAGCAGCAACAGCTGTTTGGTGAGTTACGTCACTTCCTACGTCACTTCGAGATTGTGCTGCGGTGAATGCTGTAACTGCGAATAGTTTCATCTTAAATTAATTAAATGAGTTAATTTAAATGGTTAGTGAGTCGGATATGTTGCGGATAATATTTGGTTTATTGGTAAGTTTTATTTATTTCTGATATTTAAGCACAGATTCTGCAGTGTGAGAACTATACATCTAATATAATGATGCTGCTCAAGCTCCTCAAAATTGTAATTAGCACACAGAACAGTAGTGCGTTGTTCTGCATCGATTCTTTGTCCACTTTGTCAGTCAACTGTCACAGTTGCTAGGCGACAGACCTAACACCAGAGGGGCGGTGATTCTATAGTCTGACTCTTCCGGCTTCGGAGGACGCAGCCGCTGAAATCGAACACAGCCTCAGTGAGCCTGTCTGAAACCGGAAGCAGGACCAGCGATCACAAACAACTTGTTTTAGTTCAGTCAGGGCTGACAAAAACACGACTTTCGCTCGGAAAATTAAAGATGGGAACTACTGCTAGTCATCTTGACAAGGAGGCTCTTTCAGAATACCAGGTAAATGTTCTCCACAAACTTCTAAAGAAAAAAAGTTGGTTTTCAGACTCGTAAAGCAGGAAGAACGTAGCAGCCATGATCGGCTCCCTGTTTTAAAGTATTAAATCAAAATGAGATCCTCATTTCACATAATAATTATTATTCACTTAGAGTTGATTTATCATGCTTATAATGATAAAGTCAATATTAGGATATGGAAACTTGAGAAGAGGCTACCTGCTAAATTATTGATTATTCTCTCTATAGGAGCTGACATTTCTGACAAAACAGGAAATCCTCCTGTAAGTTACAAGTTCTTTTTTTTTAAGTGAATGTAAACATACAGATATAAGATGATTAAATTGTTGCTGCTTTCCTTCAAATTAGTGCGCACAGGAAATTTAGAGAACTACAGAATAAAGAAGAGAGGAGCAATACTACCTCCAGGGTACCAATGGAAAGGATTAATGAACTACCAGAGCTGAAGGTCACTTAATTTCTATATTAAATATACATAGCATCTTTATTCTTATCCTCATATTTTAAGATTGCATAATAAAAGCAGTCTTCATGTAGTGGTGAGCAATGACCTTTGAACTTGTTCTCTTCACAGTCTAACCCTTTCAAAGAAAGAATCTGTCATGTATTCTCCACCTCTGAAAATAAAGATGGAAGCCTCACGTTTGAAGATTTCCTGGATCTTCTGAGTGCTTTTAGCGACTCTGCCACTCTGGAAATCAAATCCCACTATGCATTCCGTATATTTGGTAAATAGATTTGGATAAAAACCAAATCTCTGTACATCTCATGAAGAAAGATGCCAAGTTATTTGTTGTTTTAATTAAATAACATGTTTTTTTTTTTAGACTTTGACGATGATGGAACCCTTGATTATGATGACCTGAAGAAGTTGGTTAACTGCCTGACCGGTGAGAGCGAGGACACACGACTGAACGATGATGAAATGAAACAGCTCATTACCAATGTGAGTTCATGTTTCTTCAATTGTGCATAACTGGGTTACTAAAACTACATTTGCCTATGTTAAGACACTGTAACACAATTGGAGCCTAAAACTAGTCTCCCTTTGCATCTTTTTTAGATCCTTGAAGAGTCTGACATCGACAAGGATGGGACGGTAAACCTATCAGAGTTTCAGCATGTCATTTCAAGATCTCCAGACTTTGTCAGGTGAGTCTTATTATATTCAACTCAAAAAGATGGAGAATATACCACATTCTAATACGCTGACTTAATATTTAATTTCTCAACAGCTCTTTCAAGATTGTGCTGTAAAGACTTGCTGCTGTGCTTTGGAAGTGTGTCTGTCTTTTGTGTTCCTTACATTTACAATTTTTTTAAGCTAAAAAGATTTTTAATAATTGCCTTAAATTATATTTACCCTTTGAAATGTATCACTCTATCCATTTTTTAATGAATAAAAAATGTAACCCCTTTTTAAATGTTTCCAAAATAAAAAACAAACTTACCTAAAACCTTTTTTTTTTTTTTTTTTTT